>NW_024598722.1:0-17029 GCF_004379255.2 Salvia splendens
ACATTTTTGTTTTTTGATTTAATTTAATTACTAGAGAAATGACGCAAACCCTCGAACCTTCTCTCTTATTTTCCCCCTATATATGTTTTTCTATTTCTATTTTCTATTTTTATGCTCTTCTTCCTCTCACAGTATCTTTTAGAAAGAGAAAATCCCTCAAATTCCTCTGCGCGGAGCCTCGATCTGCTCTCAGGTACTTTTCCCCCATTGAATTGTGATAGCTGATGTTGCATCGTTGTTTATTTTTAGATCTAATCGATTTTCTTATTTTCTTTTTGGCGCATATGTTATGTTATTATGTTTAGTGAAAATGTGTATTTGTGGATTCACTTCATTAGGTTCGATTGAGTTTGTGTCATTTCTATGGCGTTTTCGTTTGCTGTGGGGTTGTTTAGTTCAATTTGGATGGAGTGATTGGTTTTTAGGCTCTAGAGCTTGAGATTGTCTTTACGATGTATAGTGGCCTTAATCGCGTTCTGTTTGTATGTTTTTTGTTTGATTGAGTGGTATATCTGCTGATTAATATATAAATTAAGTTGTCTGATACGTCAATGTGTGCATGAAATGTTGATCGGGCCAAGAGTGGAAAGGTAAACTTGTTTGCGATTCTTTTAATGTTTGCTGTTAGTGGTTTCAGATTATTGCTATTTTTAGATTGATTGCTACATACTGTTAGTATAGTTTTGTTGTTATTCGTTGGCTATCAGATTATTGCAACTTTTCGATTAATAAATACCAAGGGTTCGTGGTAATTAATGCTGGTACATACGTGTTGTTGTCGTTTATGGTGGTGACTCCAAATTTAAATTTTAATGAATAATGATCCAGGTGAACACGTGTCGTGCTGCGGAAGGACTTTGCTGAAACTTCAAGTTTTAACGCAAACATGAGTGTGGTAGGTTTTGATGTTGGGAACGAAAGTGGTGTTGTTGCGGTTGCAAGGCAAAGAGGAATCGATGTCGTGCTTAACGATGAGTCCAAGCGTGAAACTCCTGCTATCGTATGTTTTGGCGAGAAGCAACGATTCCTTGGTACAGCAGGAGCTGCATCAAGTATGATGAATCCTAAAAATACAATATCGCAGATAAAGCGTTTCATTGGACGTAAATTTTCAGATCCCGAGTTGCAGAAGGATATCAAATCGCTGCCTTTTTCAGTCTCCGAAGGGCCTGATGGATATCCCTTGATTCATGCTCAGTATTTGGGGGAAAAAAGGACCTTCACACCTACTCAGCTATTAGGAATGGTACTCTCTGATTTGAAGATCATTGCTGAAAAGAACTTGAATGCTGCTGTCGTAGACTGCTGCATTGGGATACCTGTTTACTTCACCGACCTGCAGAGAAGAGCTGTTATAGATGCTGCAACGATTGCTGGTTTGCACCCTCTTCATCTCATTCATGAGACAACGGCTACTGCCTTAGCTTATGGCATTTACAAGACTGACCTACCTGAAAATGAACCAATGAATGTTGCATTTGTCGATGTTGGTCATGCCAGTATGCAAGTATGTATTGCTGCCTTCAAGAAGGGTCAGCTGAAGATACTGGCTCATTCTTATGATCGGTGTTTGGGTGGAAGGGATTTTGACGAAGTGCTTTTCCAACATTTTGCTGCAAAATTCAAGGATGAATACAAGATTGATGTCTATCAAAATGCAAGGGCTTGCCTAAGATTGCGTGCTGCTTGCGAGAAGTTGAAGAAGGTCCTTAGTGCAAATCCTGAGGCACCTCTGAACATTGAATGCTTAATGGAAGAGAAGGATGTCAGAGGTTTTATCATGCGAGATGAGTTTGAGCAGATTAGCATTCCAATTTTGGAACGTGTGAAACAGCCATTGGAGAAGGCTCTTGCTGATGCTGGACTGACCACCCAGGATATACATTCTGTTGAAGTTGTTGGTTCAGGCTCTCGAGTTCCTGCTATTATTAAAATTTTGACTGAGTATTTTGGAAAGGAGCCTAGGAGAACAATGAATGCTAGTGAATGTGTGGCGAAAGGCAGTGCTCTGCAATGTGCTATTCTCAGCCCCACATTTAAAGTTAGAGATTTCCAGGTAAATATTTCTGTAGGAATCTGCTTGCCATTATACTGAAGATCTTTATGTATTTCTCCTTTTCTTTACCTCACATTCTATAAACTTTAATGCGGATCCAAAACTACTTTTTTGAAGCCTGATTTTAAAGGAAAAAGTTTGAGAGAAATGAATTGGTAATATGGCTGCCGTTAATCGTTTTGAGAGCTTTATTTTATATGCTGACGAAATGCAACACTGGGGAATATGACATTGGGTGATTCAATGATCCTGCAACTTCACTCCATCTATTGGGGTCTGGGGTTATGTTGAATAGTCAAGAATATTTCCTTAGTCCTCTTTCACATGGCTCATCATTGTACTTGTCATCAACAACTTGTTAAACAATTTTGGTGATATGATTCTGTAGTACCCTAACATTTATCTTATGCTTTTGAAATGTCTGGGTTCTTACTAGCTTTGCAGGGTGGGATGATCTCTGGACAATTGTCACATAAATGGACTACTTATGTATGCTCTTCCCTTGTGTAGGTTAATGAGAATTTTCTATTTTCCATTGCTTTGTCATGGAAAGGAACTGCTCCTGATACACAAAATGGAGCAGCTGATAACCAGCAGAGCACTGTCGTATTCCCCAAGGGTAATCCCCTACCTAGTGTTAAGGCGTTGACTTTCTACAGATCTGGCACCTTCACTATAGACGTACAATATGCCGATGCCAGTGAATTGCAGGCACCTGCAAAAATTAGTACCTACACGGTAGCTTGTTATGAATTCTTTCCATACTATTACATGTGTTTCCTTTACTTAGCATTCAGCATATGACATATCCTCTTACTGGGGTGCAGATTGGACCTTTCCAGTCTGCAAAAGGTGAAAGGGCAAAGTTGAAGGTCAAAGTGCGTCTGAATCTTCATGGCATCGTCTCTATTGAGTCTGCGTTGGTAAGATCCCAATGTTTATCTCACTATATCCTTCCATATATATTGATATCACAAGCTCGGAAGTTTTGTAGATTTTATGTTGTAGATCAAACTATTGTGCTTTCTATTTCTTGCACTTATTTTCTTATATCACAGACATGGGGGAAAGACAATTGACAATTGGTCTACTGTGATATTTAAGCTTAAGGTCACCCCTTCGATTCTAGTTCCTGTGGGGAAGAGAATGTCCTTATTAACCTTGAAATATTAATCGGTATACCTTGCTGCAGCTCTTAGAAGAGGAAGAGGTGGAGGTTCCAGTTGTGAAAGAGCCAGCTAAAGAGGGGACCAAGATGGAAACAGATGATACTCTTCCCAGCAGCACAGAAACTGATGTAAATATGCAAGATGCTAAGATGGATGGCCCTGGAGCTGAAAATGGTGTCTCAGAATCAGGAGATAAGACATCTCAAATGGAAACGGATAAGGTTAGTTTTGAATGATAATTTTCCTAGTGATGATGATTGAGCATATGTTCATAAACTGTGAAATATATTTAGGTTTTTCAATAGATATATATTTTTTATGGTACTTTTGGAACGGGTTCTCAATAAACAAATTTAAAAGATAGTTGATATCTGAGTACGGTTGATTTGGGTTAACTAAGTGATAGTTGATGTGTCCATATGCTAGCAGATTGCATTGAGATATCCATGGAAATGCTTCGATTTTTGTTTTGCATTTAGCTCACGACACCCAAGCTTTATACCCGCTACCTAGGCACCTTGTTAATTACTATTGTTGGTATCCATCGCCCTATTATGCACAAGTGGTTGTAGAGTGATACCATTACCCCTGATTTTATTTCATCAGGTGGAGGCACCAAAGAAGAAGGTTAAGAAAACTACCGTGCCTGTATCAGAAATTATATATGGAGGTCTTGCTGCTTCTGATGTGCAAAAAGCTGTGGAGAAGGAGTTCGAGATGGCATTGCAGGATCGAGTTATGGAAGAAACTAAAGATAAAAAGAATGCTGTAGAGGCCTATGTTTATGACATGCGGAACAAGGTATGCAGGAATCTTCATCTTTGCTGACAACCACAACATTCTGATTCTAACCATTCTTTCTGACTGCAGCTTCATGACAAATATCACGAGTTTGTGACAGAGTCTGATAGAGAGCAGCTTATTTCTAGACTCCAGGAGGTAGAAGATTGGTTGTATGAGGATGGTGAGGACGAAACAAAAGGAGTATATATTGCTAAGCTGGATGAGCTCAAGAAGGTGGGTTTTGTGTAGTTAATCTGTTCTTTCCCCCTCTTTTCTCCTACATCTAGAAGATGAAAATTACAATTTTTTGGGTGTCTCCTCCTTTAGCAAGGTGATCCCATCGAGGAGCGCTTCAAGGAGCATTCAGAGAGAGGAACTGTGATCGACCAGTTTATTAATTGCATCAACAGTTACAGGGAAGCTGCAATGTCGAATGACTCCAAGTTTGATCACATTGACCTGGCCGAGAGACAAAAGGTGTGTTTCCCTTTCCCCACACGCCCATGTACTTTTTTGGAAGCTGTGGTGTGAACACTCGACTCAGTTTGTATTTCCACTCTCCAGGTTCTGAGTGAATGTGTCGAAGCTGAAGCTTGGATCAGAGAGAAGCAACAACACCAGGACACACTTGCAAAGCACATGCCGCCTGTTCTTTTGTCTGCTGATGTTAGGAAGAAGGCCGACTCTCTTGACAGGTACCTTGAGAGAATGAAGTCATAAATAGTTGGTGGATACAGTGTCTTTGATTTGTGGTTTCTGACGAAAACAATATGCGTTGACAGGTTATGCAGGCCGATAATGATGAAGCCAAAGCCAGCGGCCAAACCATCCACTCCTGAGCCAACACCCGCATCACCTTCTGGAGGTGAATCCCCACAAGGGACAGAGAACGGCCAAGCTGGATCTGAAAACGATGCACCACAGCCTGATGCGGAGCCCATGGAAACAGATAACCCTGAGAACGGACCAAGCTCTGCATAAATCATCAGCAAACATTCTTTTTGTTAGCAGTATTTTTGTATCGGCGGATTTGGGAGTTGGTGGTGGGTTAAGATTTGATCTATCTGCATGGAAAATGCTTGATAGATATATTTTCAATTATATTATTTTATTTTATAGGTGCGAGACGTTGTACACTCGTTTTGACTCTTAAAAAAGGGCTTGTGCTGAGTGTCTGGAGGTGCCTCCCATTTTTATTTTATCGAAACATTAAAATGACAGTGTTGATGACTTGAAATCCAATTTATCTAAGTTCAAAGTTTATTGAAAAATTAAATTTTTTGAAAGTAAATTTAAATTGTATATTTATTATTTTATTCAATTACATAGGATGCTCATTAGAATGCTTTGTCGCATGAATTTGCATATTTAATTTCTGTCTTTATACGGCAAAGTTTCAACTTTCACTCTCTGTACTTGTCTCCATTTCTGCAAAACAGATCAGCAGAATAATCCTGTAATTACCTGTCACTCAAATTCCTCATTCACTTCATTTAAATTATAAAATAAAATAAAATGAACTTGTGCTTAGCTCTTCTTCGTTTAGACGCACAATGAATTGAAAATTAATACTAATGCAGTTATTTCACTTTGCATTCAGCTATAAAAGATGCAATTTGTGAACCATTTTGAGATATCAGAAGAGAAAATTCATTTATGCATATAAACTCATAAACACAAATATGTTTTTAGAGAGAATTGTTAGAAGTTGAAAGGAAACGCAAGAATTCATTTAGAAGAAAGTGTGTAACTGGATTACTCCGAATAGAAAAGGATAGAGCAGTGTATTCATTCCTTAATTCTATCCAAACAACATTCCATATTTATACACTCCATTCGAACAATCTAGAACTAATCTTTAATCTAAGTTTAACCTCTTAATCATAACTGAAAGCATAATCAAATCTGCTTCACTCTTCCTTGTGCCACCACGTCTCTGTACGATCTTTGGTGGTCTTGCATTCCAGCTGCACTCGTAGCAACCAATTCTCGGATGGTTTCAAGTTCAATACATCCAGCCTTGAATGAATCTCGTGCACAACAATGAATCATCTTCTTCAACGGATTCCATATCAACGCAGAAAAAAGAAGGGCTATTGGCTTTCGATGACACACCATTCGACGAAGATCACATTGTTTTCAGCACTCGGAATTTGATGCAGTCCATCGCCAAAATTACCAAAATGCCCTCGAGCAACGTATACGCGTCCGGCGACAATTCACCCGCACGTGGAAGCAATCCAACGATTGGATTAGTACCACTGTGCCTCCTCTCCACCCACGGCTTTTGCTGCCGTGGGCGTGGGAGCACGTCCCCGCAACACCAAACCCTAAGTCCACTCCCCATGACCGTGTGCACGACACCGCGAGCTTCCTACCCCTAGATTATGTGCAAAGAATGGGGGAATACACGCGCACAACTTACAATCACCCTACCTTAGAAGTGGTTCACCGCTTCAACGACTGCATCCTCGAATTCCCCAATCCTCCTCCTATTGGTAGCTCGGAAGAACAATCTTCCGAGCTAGACTACTCCAAGATTTGCTACGAATGCACCACCTCGCTCTGGGATCGGGGAACGACCTACATGCACATGTATGTAACCTAACACAAGATTATTTAATATATATGTATTTAATTTATATTGTTGGATTAGAGGAAACCCTAGTTTTCAATCTATGTGTTAATATTATTTAGGGATTTTTTTTGTTGATTTAGGGATGATCTATTCTGCTGCAATGAGTGTCGTTTGAAAGCTTGCGTGACGAGGGATTGGTATAAGAAGGTGATGAAGTGTGCTGAAGAGCAGATTGATTTTGGTGAGTATTCAATCTTTGAAATGGAGAAGAATGTAGATTTCAGTATTTTTATCTCAGAAAATGTAGCTCATGCCTCATTGCATATGCAACTTCATTTTTGCACCTTAGAGTATTTTTTGTGTAAAGTTAATTCATTGTTAAGAAGCTTTCTTGCTCTCCGATCCATTGACTTTGGCGACTATTCAAATAAGACCTACTGAGTGGGCACAACTTTAAGAAATGTAAAGGAAAGTTAGTAAAAAAAATGGTGGAATGTGAATTTTATTTTTATACATTAGTTTTATAATAGAATATGAGTAGAATGTGGATAGTAGAATATGAAGTCTATTAGTATCATTTACGAATTATTCTAGGTAGGACGAACTAAAATGTAAAACCGAGATTCATAAAGTGGGACGGAGGGAGTATTCAATTACTTTACTTGCATTGACAATTGAGTTAATGGTCACATATTTTTAAAAAATTTAGTGTTTTCTCAAAATTTAAATCGAATAATTAATGAATCTCATTTTTTACTTAATTACCATTTTCATTTGTCTCATAATGTACTTATTAGGGTAGATACTAAAAACATGATTCTAGTTGTGTGTATCTATATAACCTTATTTCCTAATTTTGGTTGATTTTTTTTCATTATATTGTTTTTGCTCTTTAATTAATATGAATAAAAGTGTCCAAATATTCTCACTTACATGTGATTGTATCATCACTCAAGGTCTCTTACTCAATTTTCATGTAAAAGTAATAAATATTCACAACCAAATAGAAAATGGACCATCTATTGTGAACTATTGCGGGATCAAGGATAAAGACGCTAACCTTGGAATGACATTGATGTAGTATAGTATCACTGAATTTTAGTATTCCACAATTAAAATAAAGAAAATTATTTTTTGACAAAAAAGTGTAGTCGCATCCATGATGTTTTCAATCAAACAAACACTACTTCATTTATGAATAGGTGATGTCATTTAACTCACCGGTGATGACATCTATGAATAATTTCTTTAAATTTATGTCATATACTCTCTCTGTCACCCAAATTTTGTCATAGTTTGACTGGACATGAGTTTTAAGAAATATAATGGAAAGTGAGTTGAAAAAGTTGGTAGGACGTGAGTCCTACTTTTAAAGTACTCCCTCCGTCCCGCACTACTGGAACCTTTCCTTTTGGGCACGGAGATTAAGGAATGAGTGATAGATAAAGTCAACAATTACGGCTGTAGGTATAAATTGTTACTAAAAATGGAAAGAGTGCAAATAACTTGGGACGCCCAGAAAGGAAATAAGTGCAAGTAGTGCGGGACGGATGGAGTATTAATTTTATAATGAAATGTGAGTGAGAATAAATTAGTGGAATGTGGGGTCCACTACAAAAAAATGGTAAAAAGTGAAATGTGAAAAATTTTATGGGACGGACGGAAATTGAAAAATGTGACAAAATTTCAGGGACGGAGGAGTATAAGTTCATCTAAATTTTTCATCATGACTAACTAAAAGCATGACAGATTTTTAAAATTGATGGACGGACCAGAATTTTATCAAACTTCATTATTCTTCCATCAATCTACCTTTATTTATAGAGGGAACATCATTTTTGGTCCACGAACTTTGCCAAAGTATCATTTTAGGTCCGTGAACTTTGAAAATATCATTTTAGGTCCGTGAACTTTGAGTTAGTATCATTTGAGGTACTTTTTACTATTTCCAAGTTTTTTTGGACGAAAATACCCTCAATATCTTAAAGTGTATATATTTTTAATAAATTTATCATATATTCATATTTTTTTATAAATATCTTTACAATATATTTTTGACAAATTTTCTAAATATAATTTGACCTTAAATATTATCACTTAATTTTGTGACATGCAAGTAAAATTGCTTCTTCAATTTTTTATATTAATTTTTTTTTAAATTGAATAAAGAACTTTCTTTAATAATAAAAAATTGAATAAAGATCTTTTTATAAATATCTTTACAATATATTTTTGACAAATTTTCTAAATATAATTTGACCTTCAATATTATCATTTAATTTTGTGGCATGCAAGAAAAGATCTTTATTCAATTTTTTATTATTAAAGAAAAGTTCTTTATTCAATTTTAAAAAAAATTAATATAAAAAATTGAAGAAGCAATTTTACTTGCATGTCACAAAATTAAGTGATAATATTTAAGGTCAAATTATATTTAGAAAATTTGTCAAAAATATATTGTAAAGATATTTATAAAAAAATATGAATATATGATAAATTTAGTAAAAATATATACACTTTAAGGTATTGAGGGTATTTTCGTCCAAAAAAACTTGAAAATAGTAAAAAGTACATCAAATGATATTTTCAAAGTTCACGGACCTAAAATGATACTTTGGCAAAGTTCGTGGACCAAAAATGATGTTCCCTCTTATTTATAAAAGAGTGAACTACATATTTAGACACTATACTTGTGTGACACATATTTGCAACCCCTATATATCGTTGCTAGTATAGAGACCGCAAATAATATTTTATAAGTATAGAGATTGCAAATATACATAGCGACAAAGTATATAATGTAAATAAACAAAAACTTTAAATTCTCACAGATTCCATACAAATTGCCGACATATCTAACATTTAGACACTTAAAATACACTTTGATATTCCAAAAATGAAGATATCATCACTATGCACTGTTTTTAGTAGACTAAAGGCTCATTTTGGTCCTTAACATATTGCGATTTTTTTATTTTGGTCTAAAACATTATCTTTTGAATTATTCGGTCTCTCACAAATAAAAACGGGTCACATTTGGTCCATTTTGGACGGTTCCGTCAAATTTGACGAAATTCCCCCCTCCAGCATCTCCACCGCCAAGCTCCGCCATACCATCACCTTCGGTCATCCTCCTCCCTCTTTCTATCTATGTCATGTCCTTCTCTCGCTCTTTTCTTCTCAATTAGAAGTTCCAAATTGAAACACGGCCTTCTCCGTGTCATCCCCCTCTGCCTCAGAATTGATTTCGCGGCTTCGTCATTTCTCCTCGGACATGTCGGCTTCCGAATCCCGATGTTCTGTCGTTGCTGCTCACCGTCAAGTCGTCGTCTCGCCTCTCTCCCTCTCCATCACCCTCGACCCCTCCATCGACCACCTCTCCCTCGCCCTCGCCCTCGCCGTCGTCCAGGCACCCTCCGCTACGGCTGCCTCCCCCCGCCGCAGTTCCACCACCTCCTCTCAAATCGTGGCTGCGGCAACACCGGAAGGCGTCGTCGTCGCTAATTTCGCCGGAGATGAAATCGATCGGATACACCCCCATTGCGGCACCTGCAATTACCTATTTCTGACTCTTTTGAAAATCGGTCAATTTGGGGAAGCGGTGGAGGTGTTGAAAGGGATGGGGAGGGCGAGATGCGTCCCCGATTGCGACAGCTACAGGGGATTGATTGCTGAGTTGAGCGAAGCGAGGAAGGTGGACGCCGTTGCGGAGGTGGTGAAGGAGATGATGTAAGGAGAGGGTGAGGTTGAGGGATGAGACGGTGACGACGGTGGGGGAGGCTGAGGGATGATGGAAGGTGGACGCCGTGGCGGAGGTGGTGAGGGAGGTTTGGGTTTAGGGTTTCAGTCAAATTTGATGGAACCGTCCAAAATGGACCAAATGTGATCCGTTTTTATTTGTGAGGGACCTAATAATTCAAAAGATAATGTTTTGGACCAAAATAAAAAATCGCAATATGTTAAGGACCAAAATGGGCCTTTAGAGCTTCATTAACGCAACAGGCCGGGCCGCAAATCGCGAGTCCCGGCCCAAGCTGCGCGTTGGAGGCGACGGAGTTCCGGCCCAGGCCGGTCCCGGGCCCGCAGTTGCGGCATGGGACGGTCCCGTGGTCCGGCCTGGCTGGCGATGGAGCTTCCGGTTGGAGGGGGTTCGGGCCGCTCCTGTGCCCCAAGTTCTGAATTTTTATGCATTTGGAAGAGGAAGAAGAGGGAGGGGGAGAGGAAGAAGGAGGAAGAGGATGAAGATGGAGAGGGAGAGGGGCGAGATTTTTTTGCACTTTTTTTTTAATTTTTTTACTTTTTTTGCACTTTTTTAATATTATAATTTTTTTATATTTTTTAGTTTATAATTTATTATTTTTGTATTAAAAATGAATTTCTCGTGTTATAATTGCTCAACGTTTTCAATTTTATCAGTAATATAGGCTGAAGTTATGAATAGTGCAATTTAATAGTTGTGGCCCGGGATGAGGCCTATAGGATTAGAGTAATTGTGGCCTAAGACTCAAATTTAGGAGAATGGTGACGTGGCTAATGATGCTCTTTAGTCTTTTTAGTAATATAGGTTGGAAGCTATGAAATTGGAATATTTGGAAGCACGAAATAAGGGAAAGTCAAACCTTGATTTACCAACTTCACTCAAACCCCAAAAATAGTGTTTGATTCTCTTCTCACTCAAATTCAAATGTGGAAGTAGATATTCATATTTGTTTGCTGATCGCTCAACACCAAAACAATGAGCTCCGCAGCCGGGAATTCAAGCTTTGCACCCTACCAATTCCGCCACACCACCGCATCTTCTTCCAAATGTTGCTCGTTGAGAATCGCCCCCTCTCGAGGAAAGAATGCGATGCCCACGGCTCATCTACAGAGAGCCCATTCCCATTCCTGCTCCAGGAGAGTGGCCCTTGTCATGGGTTTTGCCGTTATCCGCCTTCTCAAATTCAGGGCTCACGCAATCGATGCCCTTCCTGCAGGTGTCTCTCTCTGTGTTTCTTCGTTTCCCTCTTTCTTATGTAACACTAACACTTAGTTTGATTTTCTTTGTCAAGTTATTAATGTTTTTTTATGGCTATGCTTTTGCTTTGCTTAATTGCTACTTATTGTGTTTTCTGTTCATACTGATTGGTGAAGGTGGTAATATCGCTGATTTGTAGGAGAGGAAGGTGACCTAATTATAGCCTGAGTGCGTTTGTTTTAGCTTTCAATTATCCATGTTTCATGTTATGCTCAATTTAGATGGTTCCGAGTTGCAGCTCAATAAACGCTTTAAGTGTAATTAATTCATCCTTCGATACAACATTTTTCCCTTTGCACACTATACATCTCAGCCACTTTAACTGCCTATACGGTATTGTAAAAATGCCTGCGTTGTTATAGCCATTTTCGGATACTTAGAGACATGTTATAAAAATGCCTGCTATACGGTATTGGTTGGTACACACTTATAGCTGCTTGTGTGAAGCAATTTGATGCTTTCCTATCATCTGGTTTGTGCTCTGTCTAATTCAACCTACTCTGTCCCTCCCTTCCGATTGTTTTGGTCTTTTCCTTTTGTTTGAAGCAGCTTTCGAGTTTCAGCCAAGTAGAAAACAGTTTGACACTATAGCTAGAAAGTCCATTCTTAGTTCAATACTCAAATAAACTCTAACATTCATAGAAGATAGAAAATAGCTCATCAGCATAATTTCTTGTCAGTTTTCATGTATAACCAATCACCATAGTCCCAGCAAGAAGAAGCCAAGAGTGCTCTACTTGATTGGAGAGTGTGTGTGAAAGATTATTACCTGAAAATCTTCCCTCAAATCAAGTAGAACTGATAGTATTATATTCACTACACCATTTTGAAATTTTCCCTCTTAAGCCAATCAGAGAATCAATGGTTAAAGATGGGCTCGTAGGCATATACAGTATTGAGGCAGTTAAATTTGTTCACAACTGCATTTAAGCAGCTTCTAATTGTATTTGATATTTACTCATATATATGCAGTTGGCCTATGTTATTATGGTTACGTTTCAGTGATTGGTAGAGACCATATAGCTGCGGAGCTATGTAAAGACACTCTCGACACCCGTAGTTCTTTATGCCTGAGCTACAGTAGCATGCTAGGAAAATTAATGTAGCCAACTACAAAGATTTTGCATCCTTCTTAAAATCTTTCTTTACTCAGGATTCTCTTCTTCCTATTCACCGTACTGCTTACCTATGCTTAAACAATTAACAATGTTTAATACTGTAAATTCAGATAATGCTAAAGTGTAAACCCTTTTCTTGAGCCATCACTGATAATTTCAGCTTTCTATTTCAGAAAGTAATGAATTGGCGGCAGCACATCTGAATCAAAATGAAGAGGTCTGCATCCAACTATAAAATGAAAATGATTATGCACTGCTGGTTTGGTATCTGATTCTCGTTTTTGTATGTCATCTATATACTATCATGCATGCTAATGTGCACATTTCACGTGCACAGCTATCGGGGCAGGAACGTCCATCAGGTCACCCCTTCTTCTCCATTCTCAATGTACTCGGTATTCTGGGATCTGGAATTCTTGCTGCCCTTTTTGCATCAAAGAGGAAGGAAAAGGCCATTTCAGATGCTACTATAGAACACGTAAGTAATTTTAATAGATTTATATTGTTATTTTTTATGACATAGATTTAGAGAGGTAGAGATAAAAGGCTTGAGATATGTTCGTTAATATATTAAATGGAACCTCATCTTCAAGAACCTACATCATCAAAGTGAAACTAAGAGTCGATAAAGGTTTACAGCCAGGAGTTTTCCTTCCTTGAAGAAACTTTATGTCCCAAGCTACACAGCTCAAAATCAAGAAACAATTAACTCATTATGTCATAATCCCTATTAATTAAAACTGATAAGGAATAATCATCAATTCATCATACTGAGATAAAATGCACATATCATATTCATATTTCCATGTCTAGCATTGCCTCAAGACGCCAGAAATGATTAGACTCTTCTAGTGTCGTCGTTCTCCCCCATTAAGATTGGGAATCTTTCTACATGAGCTCTCTTAGTTTCTGTGTCCCAATCACTGTACTGACCTCATGTGTCTTGTTCTAAGCCCACTAATTTTTTAGTTAGATTCTTTTTTATGATTCACTGGCCTTCCTTGTTCGAGCACCATAATTCAGATTTTACGTTCCTCAATGTTGTGCTATCCATAATTCAGATTTTTGTTGGTTTATATGCTTCTCTCTCTCTCTCTCTGGGGTGCAGATGAAAAATATGCTCAAGGAAAAAGAAGCTGCTATTATTTCTCTGGAGAAAAAGTTTAAGGCAGAACTAATAAATGAGAAAGAATGTCTAAATAAGGAACTTGGAAAAGTGAAAGCTGAGCAGCAGTCTTTAGTTAATCAACTGGAAATGGCATCATATACCATAACAAACCTTGGTCAAGAATTGCAAAAGGAGCAAAACATAGTCGAAGAGCTTACCATCGAAGTTGATAACCTAGAACACTGTGTTCAAAATGCTGGGAGTGAGAAAACGCAACTCCAACAACAGCTAAAGGAGAAGCTACATTCTGTAGGATTCTTGCAAGAAAGGATCGACTTGCTTTTACTGGATATCAAGGATAAAGAAGATACTATTTTGCATCTTAGCTGTAGACTTGCTGACAAAGATAGAGAGCTGGATCAACTCAGCTCCATATATCAGCAATTGGAGGATCATCTACCTAGTTTGGAGTCCGAGAACAAGCAATTGAAGGATGTAATTCAGAGAAATCAAGAGGAGCTGGAACTGAAGTATGAGATCGTGCAGGAATTGGATGCAGAATTATCCCTTTTACTGGCTGAGAAAGATGAATCTGAAAAGAAGCTTGATGCCATTTTAATGGAGCATAACAACTTCAAGTCCTCCATGGAAAAGAAGTCAACTTCGGATGCAAAGCTTTTGGGAGAAAGAGAAGGAAAGATTCATCTGCTTGAAGAACAACTTACGATCTTGTTGGATGGCAAGAAGAAAGATGAAGTATTAATATCTGCTTTGACGCAGGAGAGGGACACTTTAAAAGAAATGTTGAACATAGAATTAGGAAATATGAAGATTCTGGAAGAGGAGCTTAGAATCACACATGCTACTTTGGAGGAATCAAAATATGAAACTTCTGACCTTGCTAAACAATTGCAAGAGTCGAGAAGATTTTGTTCGGAGCTTGAAGAAGAGGTCTGTAAAGTCCAGGCCGATTTTAGGGAAGCAAGAGAATCATTACACATGAAACTAGAGGAAGCTAAACGTGGTGCAGAAATCTTGTCCGAAGAACTAAGTTCTGCAAATGATCTTTTCAGTAAATCAAGCGAAGAACTGCAAATTATGTCCGCAGAATTATCTGCCGCATTGCAGAAATGCAATAGCTTGGAGGTGGAACTCACTGATGCCCTTAGGAAAGCAGAAAGCACAACTGTTGATCTGGATAACGAAAGGAAAACTATATCTTCTCTGAAGAAAGAGTTGATGGATCTCGAGACCCAAATTTCGAGAGATAAACAAGCACGAAAAAGTCTTGAATCAGATTTAGAAGAGGCTACTAAGTTCCTCAATGATGTGAATCGGAACGCATTGATGCTTTCCAGAGAGTTAGAGCTTGCACATTCTCAGATTTCTAGCCTGGAAGTCGAGAAAGATAAGCTATATAATTTCATTGCTGTGCAGAAACAGGTTTCCGAAGAATCTCGGGTGAACTTGGAAGATGCCCACAACCTGGTCATGAAACTCGGGAAAGAAAGGGAGAGTTTGACAAAGAGAGGAAAGAGACTAGAGGAAGAGCTGGCCTCTGCAAAGGGAGAGATACTGAGGCTGATGAGTCGAATGAACTCTTCGAAACCGGCAGTTGATGCCCAACAGGGGAGAAAAGCTGCAGCTTCAGGTAGAAGGAATACCCAACGAAGGAGAAAGGATAGCCCAGCAAAAAGATTCATAGTTGACATTTAGAGTTTCCTGTTTAAGTAGATTATAAGCTTATTTTAGAGATCTTGTACCATTTGACTCAGAAGTTCTGAAATACGTATGATTCTACTTCCCTTTTGTGCATACAAATTGACATTTTCTTTTGTGCATATCAATATGTTGAAAATGAAATTAGTGGTGGGATTCAGTTCAACTTCTGTGGAAAATTGATTGAAAGATGAAATTTTGTAAGCCCTAAAATGGGATAGATTTTTGTCGTTTGAACATTTTATCATCCAAATAAGAATTTATGTATGGCCATAAATGGTTTTGGGCCCTCACTATCCGACTGCATCAGTATAACTTAGTTAGATAATGTATATACCAATAGATATAAAGTTTGTAGGAACGTACACAATAAGACCGCATAACGCAATGGATTAGCGCGTTTGACTTCGGATCAAAAGGTTGTGAGCTCGACTCCACTGTGGTCGGCTTTTTTTTTCTTTCCATTTTTGCTTAACTTTTTTTTTCTTTCCATTTTTGCTTAATTTTTCATTATTTTAGCATTTTATTTTTTTTTCCATTTTTGCTTAACTTTTTTTTTCTTTCCATTTTTGCTTAATTTCTTCATCCTATTTAGCATTTATTTTTTCAACTTTTTTGTGACCATCATTTTTAGATAAATTTTGAAAGTTAGACAGCTTCACAATTCACGGGAACTATTTATTTTTTCAGTTTTTTATGAGTTTAACATTTTTTAATAAATTTATAAGTTAGACAATCACGGGACGTAATCAATTGCTAACTAATTAGGAATCTCAAATTAAGACTAAATCTTAGCCATTAGATTAGGAGATCTAGTGGTTTGAAATAATGACACGTGGATTATATTTAAAATTTAAAAATTATTAAATAGCTTAAAGGGTATATAGTTCAATTCTTATATATGGTAGTTAAAACTAACCACTTTCTCTCTCCTCAAAATCATTTCAAATTTTGAAATTTACGTAACTATCTCGATTTAAATTATTTTTTCGTAAAAAATATATCAAATTAAAGGTAATACGTGAGATTTAAATTTTAAAAATCATAAAAATTATTATGTTATAACAATTTACTATTTTACCCTTTTATTGATATTTTATCTACTCCCTCCGTCCTGGCTAAGATGCCACATTCTTTGACTAGTACGGATTTTAGGAGTTATTGATTAATGTGTTTACTTTGAGAGAGAAAAGATGGGTGTGAGTATTAAAATAGAGAAAGAAAGAGAGATGAATATTTTAATAGGAGTAAAAAAAAGTGGTTGAGTGTATTAATTGGAGAGAGAAAGTTTCTAAAAAAGGAAATGCGTCGTCTCAGTTGGAACAAACTAAAAAAGAAAACATATCATCTTAAATGGGACGGAAGGTGTACTATTTATTGAAATACGTGAGATTTCATCCACTCATTTTAAAATATAATGGAGTAGGATTGGTGTTAGTTGTGGATTGGATAGTATATGCATTTTAATATGATACAGACAA
>NW_024598723.1:0-35200 GCF_004379255.2 Salvia splendens
CCTCGGGGTAGATGCAGGACCCCTGCTAGCTGTATTTCCATATTGGTTTTGGACGAGCTTAGCGTTCTCCAGCTTCTTGTATATAGAATACGGCTAAATATTGATGGAAGCCCCTAGATCGCAACATTGCGTGCTTCATTTGAACGTTTCTGATAGAAATTGGGAGCGTAAATACTCCTAGGTTCAGTTCTCTTTGAGGGAAGATCATCAGATTGGATCTAACCGATTACTTCCTCTGCTTCGACCCTCCTTCTCTTTTCAGCACCATGTTCCACAATATGTTAGACTCTTCTTTCGCTGTGACTTGATCAGGGGCGCTGGATTCAGGCTTTTACTAAGACTTGCCCTGGATGCTGAAAACTTGCAGTTGAGCTCTGATAAACTCCTTCTGATTTCAGAGAGACTGTGTTAACATTCTCTCGGCCTGCTGGAGGTTGCAACTGTAGCCGGAATCTTGCCATCATTACCTTTCAGCTCGCGTAGTGACATGGCGACCTGAAGATAACTGTTTTGTAAGCATTTCTAATGCGGCTCTCTGTTCCTTCTGGCTTCCTGTATTTCCCGCCAGCATCATGAGGCTGATGTGGAACCATCATATCCCCTGGAACTTCATTTTGCTGCCTGTTATTCTCTGATTAAATCGGCCTCCTCCATGGCCTTGCTTGTAGAAACCGGAAGATCCATTGCTCTGGTTGGTTCTAGGACAGATGGTTTTGTTGATTTCCTTGGAAGTACTGTAGGTTCCCTTGAATTGCTGGGTTCCTCTGTGGTACTGCGGGACATAACTCACCATTTGATTACTTGGTTGCCTACCCTGGTTGCCATACTGAGGAGCTTGTTGTTGGTACCCCCATTCTCCTTCTTGTTGTCGGTTTGACCAGTTAGGCTGTTCTCCACTTGACCAGTTCCCTTTAGGTCCGCTTGACCATCCTGCCTGACCTCCTGCATTCTATTTCCTCCTGTGTTTGGTCTAACCAAGATTCGGGTTGGCCAGTTGGACTGCCCGTCGAAGGGTTGTACTTCTTGAGGTGCGGTTAGTTGTGTCTGGCTTTGATTCTGATCAGTCCATCTGAAGTTGGGGTGTCCCTCCACGGAGCATCTCTCTGCTTCCCCTGGATCCATTGCCATTTGTGTTCCAGTAGCCTACTGCGTTCACTTGCTCTACCTACCTCAGGGGGAAATTCACAGTAATAGTAATGATGTTCTTCTGGAGGTGGCGGCTGCAGAAAAAAAAAAAAAAAAAAAAAAAAAAAAAAAGGTGGCGGCTGCAGTACGTACTGTGTCTCCTTTGGTGCAGGTGGTGGCGGTGGTCTCGTTTTTTCTACTACTTCCTCCAGCAGTTTCTTCTCCATCTGCTCGAATCGAGCCTCCAGCTTTTCATCGTTGCTCGCCTCTGCTTCGTGCACTGCTGACTCAACTTATTTTAACACAAGAATTCCCGCAAGTGTACGTGGCTAGTGTAGCACAAAGTAAGCAAGAGTATCGTATCCCACAGAGACAAATTGTGTAAACTCAAGTACCACGAACCGATTTCAACTACTATTTAGACAAAGCAAATGTTTGGTTTTGATATTTAATTATTAAACATAAACAAAGTAAAAGATAAAGTTCCAAATAAGAGAGACGAGGTGGAGCTTGGATCCGACTACAATACCCACAATGTAACAACTCAACAACTTTGATTACCCGTTGAAGTCTCTAGGATTAGTAGGACAATCGCTATTCTAGGCTAAGCCCCCTCTCGAGTGCACTCAACCCATTGATTAACTATTAATATTGAAGTCTCCTAATACTTCACAATTAACTCCTATACACAAAAGATTCAAGCCCTCACTCTCTAGAATCCCTTCTCTTCGAATGCAAATTATCTAGGTGTTGTTCATTCTTTTATCAATCCTAATTAGGTATCTCTCGATTACTCAAAACTAGGTCAATTTTTTTTTTTTTTTTTTTTTTATCAAACACCTCTCGGTGGAGGGTTCGTGGGTCCCTCATCCCTATCATTCCAAAGGCGGTAATTACAAACGTGGCCACACCCAAAAGTGGTGTGCCGTAACAAATCAAGAGTAGTATGCGGTCCAATCCCACAAGGTTCGGACCTCATCATACTCTTTTCAAAATACAATTAACCAAAAAGCTAGGCAATTGAATTGAAAGGCACAAGAATGAAGCAAATAATCACAAGAGCATAGGTAATCAAAAGCTATTGAATTAATCACAAGTGTTCATTGTAGTCCTCACCAAAACTCTACAAATGATTTAGCTACTCATATTCAACTCAAAAACATAAGAATAAACCATAGTCAATTGAATAAAACATAAAAACCAATGAAAATACTCCCAAGGGTGGATTGAACGGAAATTCGTCTTCGTCTTCAATCTTGTTGAGGATCGGGACGCCTTTTCTCTCTCATCCACTCTCCAAACCTTCAAAAGCTGCTATGGGGCGTGTATGATGTGTTGGAGGTCGAAAACCTAGGTCTCCATTTTATACCTAGAGGTTGTAATGTAAGGCTCTTTGGTAAGGTGAGGAAATATTTGGCTAAAAAGTGACTAAACCCAATTATAGCAAAAGTGATCAATTTCACTACATCAAACTTAGTACCCCACCAACCATTCGAATCTCAGTAAATTCTAGACTTTGTCAAGATTTCTTCTCACTTCCCAAATTCCTTTAATTTTTTTTTCTTTCAAGATCTTTTTTTTTTGTACATCATTTCCCTTTTTTTCGTATGCACAACCAATTCTTTCATTCAAACAACGATGTCTATGCACTTTCACAAGTAAACGCGCTACTTTTCTTTCTACCTTATCTCTCCAACTCTTTTCACAAAATATAAACTAAAATTCACCAAGAGTGTATGGATATTCCCTTTTATTTAGCTTCCAAAGAAAAAGGCTTTAAAGGCTCAAAGTGGCTAGCTAGGGAAAAATTTATGAATAAGGTCATAAATTTGGATATCAAAAGTAGCTAAGAAGGATGGCCTAACGTCCTCTCCTATTCCTATAATCACAATGTAGACTCAAGAAGACCGCGAGCAAGTTCTAGAAACATATAACATAGTTGATGAAAAATCACACATTTTTGGAAAAAGATATTGGCTCAATTCTCACATGGTATTTTTCGGCAAATGACAAAGCAACGAGCAATTCACTCTAGGCAAATCACAAGCAGGAAATACGAGTTACTTAGCTAAATCAACAAGTTTTCACAAACATTTTACTCAAGTTCTCATCATAGGCAATTCATCCAACAAACCTACTTAATTCATCTCCAAATGTCTCCAACTTCCCATTCAATTTCACCCAAGGAAGTATACAAAAAGAAACACACAAACTAACAAAGCACACACAAGGAAAACTTCACTAATCATCATATCAATTATGGTACCATCATATAAAGAGAGAAGAGGGGGTAAAATAAGGAATCCACTAGACCACACCCCCAAACTTATTCCAAGCAAAGCAGGGATAAGTTTGAAAGATAGTGGATCTCTCATGTACCTTCACTGCCGAGGAAGAGGCGCCACTGGCCACGGGCATTGATGTCGTTTTTCACCCATCGAAGCCTATTTCCCTGTTCCACTCAAAACACAAGAAAACACAAAAACACACCAAAACGAGAACAAAACAAAAACACACCAAAACACGCAAAAATAAAAAATTTACCTACTAGGGGTTCCCACACCGAGGATCTCGGCCAAAGAAGTGAAAATACAAAGCAAGAAGAAGGATGATGGCTAGGAAGAGTACGCCGGCACCTCTCACAAAAGGTCATGGCCGGAAAAGGTTCGTACCCTCCCCACTCCCGGAGGACAAACAACATAGGAAGAAGCTCGACTTTGGAGGAGAGGAGACCTCCGAGCCTGAGACCTCCGGCCCGAGCTCCGCCCTTGATAGCCCTAAATGCAATGAGGATGGAGTCCAAATGGAGGTGGTGGTTCACGGATATGCCTCGGGCAGCTGCGGTGGCGCCACCCTCCGACCATGGACCCGCCATGAGTGAGACGACCGTTGGAGGTGATGATGTCGGTTTCCTAAGCGTATCCCAAGAGGATTTGGCCATAGCATGTGTGCCAAAAAGTACATTTGGGAGTGAGATAGTCAACTTGCCCGAAATGGGCATGGGAACAAATCACCTTTCGGAAAGTGCTTTTGTCCCTTTCCAAAACCGGAAGTCACATGTGGAGCCTTGTTCATCTCTACCAATGCAGCAAATGGAGACAACAAAGAGTGATATCCTCCAAATCATAGACCTGGCAGCGGCGGAAATGCTTGATGCGACGGCGGCCCAGCCCCTCCTCGCCGGATCCCCACCGGCCACGGTCTACACGACGAAGGCCACCCCTCTTCCAAATAGGAGAGAGAAAGATCGACTCATGCGTGCCTCGCATTTAGAATGGCCCATCCCTTGAAGATTTCCCACCTCTCGAAAAGGGAAGGACCTAGAAAATCCGAGCATCATTTGAAACCGGCGCGGCACTACAGAGAACGGGATGCCGAAGACCAAGATAATCCGCAACCCCCCTCGAGACACGCCCGCGCCTTCGGCCTCGGACATGCAAGCAACGGACCCGACGCGGACCGAGATGGAAATGGAAACGCAGCGGCCTCCCGACTAAACCATGAACGAGAAGGATCCGAGTGAAGGACCACAAACCGACACAAACCTTGGGCTAAACCGAAAGGTAATCCGATAAAAAAAACCCTTAGGAGGCAATACCGAGCCCGGAGTGAGGAACCCCACCAAGCCAAAATCCATGGTCGACATGGGCGGGTGACATCTGCTGTTGAAGGCCCGCAAGTCTTTGTCCTTGAGAACATCCAAAATATTGGCTTTGCTTCCACCTCAAACGGAGTGCCATCCATCTACTTTTCCGGGTCAGAAATCCAAAGGTTAGCTTCATCTCTCGGCCATGCTATTGTAGGTAAGTTCTCGCACTCAATCCCAGCTTCCTATCAAATCCAAAAAGCCCTAGACAATATTAAATTTTTTGCCGTGGCTATACTTGGAAATATATTAACGCCAAACATATTCTTGTTCAATTTGAGGACATGGCGGATTATGCTCGGCTCCTTAGTGGACCCAAAGGGACACCGGTGTGGTTCATTGATCGGCATCCGATGAGAGTCTTCAAATGGTCTCCGGACTTCGACGCCTATTGTGAGTCTCCAATGCGGCGATATGGTGCAACCTAATTGGACTCCCGATTCACCTATATGATCAATCGGCCCTCTATGCCATTGGGAAACTCCTTGGTGACCCGATCCAAGTAGATAGAGCAACGGCAAAAAACAAATTGAGACTCTCCTTTGCGCGGCTATGCATTGAGATCGGCATCACAAGGCCGCCACCCGACGAGATCATCCTTGACATTGTGGGCGTCCTTTGGTGCAGCAAGTAAAGTGGGATAAGATGCCGTCCTATTGTGGAGAATGCAAACATGTCGGTCACAAAAGTGAAGTTTGTTATGCTTCCGCTTCCGGAAGGCGGACCAACCTCCAAAACGAAACTACAACGTAACAACACCAAAACAGCCACAACATGGAGGAATAGGAGATAAGAAGAACAATGATGAACCGAGGCAGACCGATAATAACATGGAATGGAAACAACAAGGGAAACACAAGGAAAAGGAATGCAACATCCGGATGAACCCGAAAGCCGATGTGCGTTCGGGGGCGGAGTGGTCGGGACCGGACTTTTTTGGTGATATGCAAGGTGCGGGGAGTAAGGACATGATCATCGTTTATGATGAGCAAAACCTTAATCAACCTAAAGGGATGCTCGCTAAATCCCCATCATTTGGAAGTGGGCGCGGGGGTAAGCCAAGAGGAGCGGCGCGAAGTGAACCCGCTTCGGGTGACCTAGTGCAACCGAAAGGCTATTTTAAACCCTTCGCTTTAGAGAAAACCGAGGCACAAGGGTCATCAAGTCACATGAGTACCAATCGATATTTCTCCCTCATGGCTCGAGAGAACTTCATGGAGAATGATATGGAAGACGAGGAAAATTGGGAAGATACCATTTCTCACAATGAAAAAGATGATGGAGCCAATCCCGCCCTTTTGAGGCCGCGGCACCTCATGGAGGGAATGACCTTCAAATCATTGAATTCCAAGGGGGGGGTCAATCCCCCCGCCGGGTACGAACTCCTCTTGTTCGTGATCGCTGCGGAATACCTGTCCCGAGCATTAGATAAGCTCATCCTCGGCCAAAAGGACATGACGTACAAAGCCTCCCGGAGATGCATGGAGATCAGCCATCTAGCCTATGCGGACGACATTATCATCTTCACCCAAGCGGCGGCAAATCCTATGCGCCGGCTAAGAGCTTGTCTTGAAAAGTATGAAAGAGTCTCCGGCCAACAAGTCAGCCTTGCTAAGAGTAATTTCTATATTGCCGAGGCCCATGAGCATTGGGCAAACTCGATCCAGGCGGAAGGGGGCTTCACTAGAGGGGTTTTCCCTTTCCTCTACCTCGGAGTACCTATCTATCGTGGTGTCAAACGCACGGACATGTTCTCTTTCTACGAGAAAAGATTGCAAGAAGGATCTCAGGATGGGCACACCGTCACCTATCCTTTGGAGGAAGGCTTACGTTGATTAAAGCACCCTTGAAGCGATCCCCTTACACATCTTCCAAGCCGTCGAGCCCACGGCCGGTACCCTTAAGCAACTTGATCAACAAATGGCCCGATTCTTTGGGGGTCTACGAATGAGAAGAAGCGGACCCATTGGATTGGTTGGGAACAAATGTGTCGGCCCACTGATGAAGGAGGCCTTGGGATCCGGAAAACTATGGAGGTCCTCCGCGCCTTCAATATCAAACTTTGGTGGCGCTTTCTTCGGGAGCAAAACTCCCTTTGGGCAAGATACATGATGGCAAATATTGCACCAACTCCACACCGCTCACCTTGAGACTGCCGAGCAGGAGTAGCCCTACGTGGAGAAGGCTCTCAAGAGCATGGCCCCTCGCGCAACCGCACATGAGATGGCTAGTGGGACAAGGGGACATCTACTTCTGGGATGACATTTGGCTTGGCAATAGCCCTCTGAGGGAATTTAGTCTTGATGATAGGGGAAGACCAACCACCCGGGTTTCGGAGTTCATTACTAATGGGGTTTGGGATGTGCCCCAAGCTTCAGCTTCTTCACAATCAGGCCGGCCTCCCTCAGCATGTTATCGATGGCATCATTAATACACCGATCCTCCATGATGAACAGGATATCCCGAGGTGGAATCTCTCTAAACATGGGGAATTCACGGTGGCTTCGACATGGGACACACTTCGAGGGCGAAACCCGATCATCCATGGTTTGGGGGACGTTTGGAAGGCAGGCCTCACCAACTCAATAGCCATCTTTATCTGGAGGCTTCTCTCCAATCGGGTGCCGGTTGACACGAAGCTTCAGTGGCGGGAGATTGAGCTAGCCTCTAAGTGCCAATGCTGCCCCCACCGACCGAATACCGAGTCCCTCCAACACCTCTCATCCAGGGACATGGAGCTCGCAGAGTATGGAGTGAGTTTGACGGTTGGTTCACAGGCCCGTCCCCCCGCATCCATATCAATGATACAATCCCTACGAGAATCGAAGTGTGGGCGCGAAGGTACCAACAAGCCGAACAAGAAACATCTTAGCCGAGCCACACCATACCTCATTCTGTGGTTTATCTGGTCGGAGAGAAACAGGAGTCGCCCCAGGGCACACAGTTTAAACCACAAAACGTGGTATGGCAGGTCCACATGTTCATTCGGAATGCTATGTCCAATGGAAGCTTGAAGCCGAAACATTGGAAGGGAGTTAAACTTGGAATCAACATTCCTCAAGCGGCGGCAATCAGGGCGCTACCCCTAGCCATGGCAATCAAATGGAACCCCCCGACCAGCCGTGGATAAAGCTCAACACAGATGGCTCCTACAATGAAGCGAACGGTAGAACAGGGGCTGGAGGGATTATTCGAGACCACTTGGGTAAGATGCTCGTCGCCTTCAGCACACCCCTAGAAGCACACTCGGCGTTAGAGGCGGAGCTGTTGGCCATGCTCCACGGGCTAATATAGCCAAAGAACTCGCCCTAACCAATCTGGATTGAGTCCGATGCAGAGCAAGCAATCAAATTGGTCAATGGGACAGGATGGGGCCCGGCACTCGCCCGGCAAGCGGTGGCGCAACTAACCCTTCATAAACGCCAACTCAAATTCCGAGCACCTTCATACACAGGGAGGGGAACAAAGCGGCGGATTCCTTGCGAAAATGGGGCTAGTCCAAGACAGTGGTCTACGAATGCACTACCAACTCAGCACCGAGAGAACTGTTGGACTTGGTTTAGATTGGACGAGATGGGAGTGTAGCACATCCGATACCTGACGGGAACGGGCATTAAAGTTGATAATGAGACGTTGGGAGACAATAGGACTAGCTTTTTGGTTAATTGTATTTTGAAAAGAGTATGATGAGGTCCGAACCTTGTGGGATTGGACCGCATACTACTCTTGATTTGTTACGGCACACCACTTTTGGGTGTGGCCACGCCTTGTACTTACCGCCTTTGGAATTTTAGGGATGAGGGACCCACGAACCCTCCACCGTAGAGGTGTTTGATAAAAAAAAAAAAAAAAAAAAAAAAAAAAAAAATCTCATAATATTTGTTTTCTTGCAATAATGGAGCCACTTACTCCCCTAACCCGTGACAAATTCTCGAAAGTGTTGGGGCTGTCCTACAAGGGGTCAAACATCAATGGGAAAATTTGAAATTTTGTGGAGGAAGGGATGGATTTTGTTGTGGTGGATGACTCGGAACAGCTGCTGCATGGGAGGTTCACCTGTCCTCGGATTTCCATCCCTATATGATCTCGGCCGTGTATGCTAAATGCACGAGAGAGGAGAGCGGTATGCCCTATGGGAAAAGATAAGCGATAATAACCAAGACTCGGAAGGAATACCGTGGTTTATTGGAGGGGACTTCAACACAATCCTTTCCACTCGAGATAGGACGGGGATGGTTTTCTTGGCTTGCTTGTGTGATTGTTTATTTTGATTGAAGAAATGACGAAGAAGTTGACGCCATGTGACGAATCAAACTAATTCCCAAAAATATGTAATGATTACATGTGATACTTTTTTCTAATATTTACTCCTTTTCATGTTGGTATTTAATCCTACGTGAATTGGAGTTGGAAGCTTTGTGGGAATCATGATCTATCTTACATGAATTTATTGTGCCCTTTATTTTGTTGCTATACGTGTTTATTTTTTTGTCTTGGCGAGAAATTTGCCTTACGTGAATGTTAGGGTTTTCCTTATGCCTCGTTCCGTGACTTTGCTTTCCAAATTTGATTAGGGTTTTCAAATCCTTGAATTCATTTTTAGAAATAATTCAAGATTAATTTAGAATTAATATTTGAATATATCTTTTGTGGATTTAATATATTATATGAGATTTAATTATGAATTAAATCATGGGTTAATTAGATTATTTCCTTATTTTATGGATTTATATGAATTTTTTTTTTTTTTTTTTTTTTTTTTTTTTTTTTTTTTCAAACACCTCTACGGTGGAGGGTTCGTGGGTCCCTCATCCCTATATTTCCAAAAGTGATAATTACAAGGCGTGGCCACACCCAAAAGTGGTGTGCCGTAACAAATTCAAGAGTAGTATGCGGTCCGATCCCACAAAGTTCGGACCTCATCATACTCCTTTCCAAAATACAATTAACCAAAAAGCTAGTCACTAGTGTCTCCCATCGTCTCATGATCAACTTTGATGCCCGTCCCCGTCTAGGTTTCGGATGTGCGACACTCCCATCTCGTCCAATCTAACCAAGTCCAACAGTTCTCTCGGTGCTGAGTTGTAGTGCATTCGTAGGCCACTGTCTTGGACTAGCCCCATTTTCGCAAGGAAGTCCGCCGCTTTGTTCCCC
This sequence comes from Salvia splendens, assembly GCF_004379255.2. NCBI lineage: Eukaryota > Viridiplantae > Streptophyta > Magnoliopsida > Lamiales > Lamiaceae > Salvia > Salvia splendens. The sequence goes on from NW_024598723.1 coordinate 9,926, forward strand.
TCCCTGTGTATGAAGGTGGCTCGGAAATTGAGATGGCGTTTGAGAATGGTTAGTTGCGCCACCGCTTGCCGAGCTAGTGCCGGGCCCCATCCTGTCCCATTGACCAATTTGATTGCTTGCTCTGCATCTGACTCAATCCAGATTGGTAGGCCGAATTCCTTGGCTATATTTAGCCCGTGAATCATGGCCAACAGCTCCGCTTCTAAAGCCGAGTGGGCTTCAAGGGGTGTGCTGACGGCGGCGAGCATCTTACCCGAGTGGTCTCGAATAATCCCTCCAGCCCCTGTTCTGCCGTTCGCTTCATTGTAGGAGCCATCCGTGTTGAGCTTTATCCACGGCTGATCCGGGGGGTTCCATTTGATTGCCATGGCTAGGGGTAGCGCCCTGATTGCCGCCGCTTGTTGGGGAATATTGATTCCAAGTTTAACTCCCTTCCAATGTTTCGGCTTCAAGCTTCCATTAGACATAGCATTTCGAATGAACATGTGGACCTGCCATACCACGTTTTGTGGTTTAAACTGTGTGCCTTGGTGGCGGCTCCTGTTTCTCTCCGACCAGATAAACCAAAGGATGAGGTATGGAGTAGCTCGGCTAAGATGTTTCTTGTTCGGCTGTTGGCACCTTCGCGCCCACACTTCGATTCTCGTAGGGATTGTGTCATTGATATGGATGCGGGGGAACGGCCCTGTGAACCAGCCGTCGAACTCACTCCATACTCTGCGAGCTCCATATCCCTGGATGAAGAGGTGTTGGAGTGACTCAATGTTCGGTCTGTGGGGGCAGCATTGGCACTTAGAGGCTAGCTCAATCTCCCGCCACTGAAGTTTCGTGTCAACCGGCACCCGATTGGAGAGAAGCCTCCAGATAAAGATGGCTATTGAGTTGGTGAGGCCTACCTTCCAAACATCCCCCAAACCATGGATGATCGGGTTTCGTCCTCGAAGTGTGTCCCATGTCGAAGCCACCGTGAATTCCCCATGCTTAGAGAGGTTCCACCTCAGGATATCCTGTTCGTCATGGAGGATCGGTGTGTTGTATTAATGATGCCATCGATAACATGCTGAGGGAGGCCGGCCTGATTGTGAAGGAGTTGAAGCTTGGGCACATCCCAACCACCATTTGTAATGAACTCCGAGACCCGGGTGGTTGGTCTTCCCCTATCATCAAGACTAAGTTCCCTCAGAGGGCTATCGCCAAGCCAAATGTCATCCCAGAAGTAGATGTCCCCTTGTCCCACTAGCCATCTTATGTGCGGTTGCGCGAGGGGCCATGCTCTTGAGAGCCTTCTCCACGTAGGGCTACTCCTGCTCGGCAATCTCAAGGTGAGCGGTGTGGAGTTGGAGCAATATTTTGCCATCATGTATCTTGCCCAAAGGGAGTTTTGCTCCCGAAAGCGCCACCAAAGTTTGATATTGAAGGCGCGGAGGACCTCCATAGTTTTTCGGATCCCAAGGCCTCCTTCATCAGTGGGCCGGCACATTTGTTCCCATCCAATCCAATGGGTCCGCTTCTTTTCATTCGTAGACCCCCAAAAGAATCGGGCCATTTGTTGATCAAGTTGCTTGAGGGTACCGGCCGTGGGCTCGACGGCTTGAAAGATGTGCAAGGGGATCGCTTCAAGAGTGCTCTTAATCAACGTAAGCCTTCCTCCAAAGGATAGGTGACGGTGTGCCCATCCTGAGATCCTTCTTGCAATCTTTTCCCGTAGAAATAGGAACATGTCCGTGCGTTTGGCACCACGATAGATAGGGAATCCGAGATAGAGAAAGGAAAGGCCCCTCTAGAGAAGCCCCCTTCCGCCTGGATCGAGTTTGCCCAATGCTCATGGGCCTCGGCAATATAGAAATTACTCTTGGCGAGGCTGACTTGTTGGCCGGAGACTCTTTCATATTTTTCGAGACAGGCTCTTAGCCGGCGCATAGGATTTGCCGCCGCTTGAGTGAAGATGATAATGTCGTCCGCATAGGCTAGATGGCTGATCTCCATGCATCTCCGGGAGGCTTTGAACGTCATGTCCTTTTGGCCGAGGATGAGCTTATCTAATGCTCGGGACAGGTAGTCCGCAGCGATTACGAACAGAGCGGGGGAGATCGGGTCTCCTTGCCGAAGTCCTCGAGTTGATCTAAAGAAGCCCGAGGGTGCCCCGTTAACAAGGACCGAGAACCAGCAATACCCAATACACCTCTCCATAAGTGAAATCCATGAATCCGGGAAACCCATACGGCGTAAAACTTTGAAGAGGAATGGCCATTGGACCCTATCATAGGCTTTAGCCATGTCAATCTTTACTGCCACATTGGGCGCTGGGGAGCATCTAGCAAGCTCATGGAACATCTCTTGAGCCAGAAGTGCGTTGTCGTTTTTTTTTTTTTTTTTTTTTTTTTTTTTTTTTTTTTTTAATCAAACACCTCTACGGTGGAGGGTTCGTGGGTCCCTCATCCCTATATTTCCACAAGAGATAATTACAAGGCGTGGCCACACCCAAAAGTGGTGTGCCGTAACAAAATCAAGAGTAGTATGCGGTCCGATCCCACAAGGTTCGGACCTCATCATACTCCTTTCCAAAAACAATTAACCACAAAGCTAGTCACTATTGTCTCCCGTCGTCTCATGATCAACTTTGATGCCCGTCCCCGTCTAGGTTTCGGATGTGCGACACTCCCATCTCGTCCAATCTAACCAAGTCCAATAGTTCTCTCGGTGCTGAGTTGTAGTGCATTCGTAGGCCACTGTCTTGGACTAGCCCCATTTTCGCAAGGAGGTCCGCCGCTTTGTTCCCCTCCCTGTGTATGAAGGTGGCTCGGAATTTGAGTTGGCGTTTGAGAATGGTTAGTTGCGCCACCGCTTGCCGAGCGAGTGCCGGCCCCCATCCCGTCCCATTGACCAATTTGATTGCTTGCTCTGCATCTGACTCAATCCAGATTGGTAGGGCCGTATTCCTTGGCTATATTTAGCCCGTGGATCATGGCCAACAGCTCCGCTTCTAACGCCGAGTGGGCTTCAAGGGGTGTGCTGACGGCGACGAGCATCTTACCCGAGTGGTCTCGAATAATCCCGCCAGCCCCTGTACTGCCGTTCGCTTCATTATAGGAGCCATCCGTGTTGAGCTTTATCCACGGCTGATCCGGGGGGTTCCATTTGATTGCCATGGCTAGGGGGTAGCGCCCTGATTGCCGCCGCTTGTTGAGGAATATTGATTCCAAGTTTAACTCCCTTCCAATGTTTCGGCTTCAAGCTTCCATTAGACATAGCATTCCGAATGAACATGTGGACCTGCCATACCACGTTTTGTGGTTTAAACTGTGTGCCTTGGTGGCGGCTCCTGTTTCTCTCCGACCAAATAAACCAAAGGATGAGGTATGGAGTGGCTCGGCTAAGATGTTTCTTGTTCGGCTGTTGGCACCTTCGCGCCCACACTTCGATTCTCGTAGGGATTGTGTCATTGATATGGATGCGTGGGAACGGGCCTGTGAACCAGCCGTCGAACTCACTCCATACTCTGCGAGCTCCATATCCCTGGATGAAGAGGTGTTGGAGTGACTCAGTGTTCGGTCTGTGGGGGCAGCATTGGCACTTAGAAGCTAGCTCAATCTCCCGCCACTGAAGTTTCGTGTCAACCGGCACCCGATTGGAGAGAAGCCTCCAGATAAAGATGGCTATTGAGTTGGTGAGGCCTACCTTCCAAACGTCCCCCAAACCATGGATGATCGGGTTTCGTCCTCGAAGTGTGTCCCATGTCGAAGCCACCGTGAATTCCCCATGCTTAGAGAGGTTCCACCTCGGGATATCCTGTTCGTCATGGAGGATCGGTGTATTAATGATGCCATCGATAACATGCTGAGGGAGGCCGGCCTGATTGTGAAGGAGTTGAAGCTTGGGCACATCCCAACCACCATTTGTAATGAACTCCGAGACCCGGGTGGTTGGTCTTCCCCTATCATCAAGGCTAAGTTCCCTCAGAGGGCTATTGCCAAGCCAAATGTCATCCCAGAAGTAGATGTCCCCTTGTCCCACTAGCCATCTCATGTGCGGTTGCGCGAGGGGCCATGCTCTTGAGAGCCTTCTCCACGTAGGGCTACTCCTGCTCGGCAATCTCAAGGTGAGCGGTGTGGAGTTGGAGCAATATTTTGCCATCATGTATCTTGCCCAAAGGGAGTTTTGCTCCCGAAATCGCCACCACAGTTTGATATTGAAAGCGTGGAGGACCTCCATAGTTTTTCGGATCCCAAGGCCTCCTTCATCAGTGGGCCGGCACATTTGTTCCCATCCAATCCAATGGGTCCGCTTCTTTTCATTCGTAGACCCCCAAAAGAATCGGGCCATTTGTTGATCAAGTTGCTTGAGGGTACCGGCCGTGGGCTCGACGGCTTGAAAGATGTGCAAGGGGATCGCTTCAAGAGTGCTCTTAATCAACGTAAGCCTTCCTCCAAAGGATAGGTGGCGGTGTGCCCATCCTGAGATCCTTCTTGCAATCTTTTCCCGTAGAAAGAGGAACATGTCCGTGCGCTTGACACCACGGTAGATAGGGACACCGAGATAGAGAAAAGGAAAGGCCCCTCTAGAGAAGCCTCCTTCCGCCTGGATCGAGTTTGCCCAGTGTTCATGGGCCTCGGCAATATAGAAATTACTCTTGGCGAGGCTGACTTGTTGGCCGGAGACTCTTTCATATTTTTCGAGACAGGCTCTTAGCCGGCGCATAGGATTTGCCGCCGCTTGAGTGAAGATGATAATGTCGTCCGCATAGGCTAGATGGCTGATCTCCATGCATCTCCGGGAGGCTTTGAACGTCATGTCCTTTTGGCCGAGGATGAGCTTATCTAATGCTCGGGACAGGTAGTCCGCCGCGATTACGAACAGAGCAGGGGAGATCGGGTCTCCTTGCCGAAGTCCTCGAGTTGATCTAAAGAAGCCCGAGGGTGCCCCGTTAACAAGGACCGAGAACCAGCAACACCCAATACACCTCTCCATAAGTGAAATCCATGAATCCGGGAAACCCATACAGCGTAAAACTTTAAAGAGGAATGGCCATTGGACCCTATCATAGGCTTTAGCCATGTCAATCTTTACTGCCACATTAGGCGCTGGGGAGCATCTAGCAAGCTCATGGAACATCTCTTGAGCCAGAAGTGCGTTGTCGTTAAGGAGCCGACCTTTGACAAATCCACTTTGGTTTGGGGAGATGACCTGTGGGAGGAAAGGAGAGAGTCGAGAGGTGAGTACCTTGGTAATGATCTTGTTTAAAACATTGCAGAGACTGATGGGTCGGTAGTCGGTCCATGATTCCGGCGAAGCCTTCTTTGGGATAAGGACAATGCTTGTGGCCGTGATGCTCCTCGGCAGGAAGGCCCCTCTGAAGAACTGTCTGATTGCGTCCACTACCTCCGGTCCCACAATAGGCCAGCAGGCTTGATAGAAGGTGGCCGAGAAGCCGTCGGGTCCGGGTGCACTATCTCCGGAAATGCAAAAGGTGGCACTCCTGACCTCGTCCGCACTTGGAGCATCTGCGATGTCAGCGAACTGCTCGGCTGAGTGGACCTGCTGGATTAGGTCGAGGTCTGGATCTTCAAGTGTCGGATTGTTGGGGGCAAGGAGTTGTTGGAAGAACTCCACTGCGGACTTTTTAATCTCGGCTTCCTCGGTGAGCTCCTGCCCATTGACACGTATTGAATGGATGCGGAGACGTACCCTCTTTTGTTTCACCCAGCTTTGGTAGAACCGGGTATTTTTGTCTCCCTCGGCAAGCCACCTCAGAGCTGCCTTCTGTCGCCAAAAATCTTCTTCCATTTTCAGCAAAAGGATGTACTCGGCAATGTGTTTGTTGATCGCTGTCCTGTGATCCGGGGTCGGCCTTGCTTCGAAACAAGATTGGGCCAAAGCAATTTCTTCCTCCTTTTCTTTTAGATTAGCATGAATGTTTCCAAAAACCTCTTTGTTCCACTCCTTAAGGGCCTTTTTAACTCTGGCCTGCTTGATTTGAATGTTTAGGATTCCACCCGCCCCCGTGGGCTCCTCCCATGCTTTTTGCACTACGGCCATGAATCCTTCATGACGGATCCACATGTTCTGGAACCTGAAAGCCTTGGCTCCAGCGGATGTGTTCATCTTCGTGCACCTGACAAGAATTGGTCCATGGTCCGAGGCAATCCGGGGGAGGTTCGTAACCCGAGTAGCCTCGAAGGTCTTAGTCCAATCCTCGCTGACAAACACTCTATCCAACCTTTCAAAAAGGCCATTCTTGGCCCAAGTGAATGCCGCTCCATCAAAACCAGGGTCAAGCAGCCTACAATCTTCCGTTGCCTCCGCAAAATCGACCATCTCGGCTTGCCGGTTGGTATCACTTCCAACTCTGTCTTGATGAGATAGCATGGTGTTGAAATCGCCACCGATGATCCAAGGTGTTCCCTCAAGAGGCCCGGCAATCTCTCTCATCTTGTCCCATAGGTGATGTCTTTCAGCCCTTGTACATTTGGCGTACACGGCTGAGATGGCCACCGGCCTAGCAAGGCGGTGGGATTTGAGGTACCCGTGGAGAATTTGTTCCGAGTCAACCTCAATATCAAAAGTGGACCCCTCTTCCGCAAACATCCAAATCTTCTCGTTCATGTTCGAACCAATGAAGGACAGCCCCAAGGCCTTAGAGAAACGGTCCGGGTCCGGTTGTGTGAGCGGTTCCATTATTGCAAGAAATAAAACATTATGACAACCAATTAGTCTTTTCAGAACGTTTTGAGTGGGCGCATTCGCGATCCCCCTCACGTTCCAAAACATGAGATTGTACGACATTATTAACAAGAAGGGTGCGTACCCAAAGAGGTTGAAGGCCCTCCTTGATAATCAGTACGGTGTTGCTCTTTGTTCGGAGCGACCTCCTCGGCGTCCTCGGCCGAACTGTTGCCTCCTAACTTCTCGGCCCCCACATGCAATTCCATAAGGTCTTCGTCCGCATCCCCACAATTCTCAACATCAAATTCTCCGTTCTCCATGAGAGTATAATATTGGTTAGTGCTCATGTGGTTCTTTGCCGAGAAGAACCCACGCCCCCTTGTCAAAGCATGACGCGCGCCTCCTCTCGGATTCCCTCGCCGATCTGGTGAGACCAAGCTCCTCGCAATGGGGGAGCCCCACTCCACGTCCATGTTCCCACGTGGTGTTGGTGGTTCGGTGGTGGGATGCAATGGATTCCCCCGGTTCGGTGGGGACTTCCCAATCTCGATCCCGGCAATAAGCCCGGCATTTTGAGTTCCGGAGCTCGGTCCGCTCCCCAAAGTAGAGTCACCCTTGGAGTTCGGTCCCTCCCAGGAAGTATCACCGGAGTCCTCCCCATTTGTTTTGTTATTGTTTGGTCGATCACCGGCCTTGCCTTGCTTCTTCCCCTGATGTTTCCATTCGTTGGAGCTGGAGGCATTCTTCCCCATATCTTGCTTCCCCTTCTCGGTCTGTCTCTCGGGATGTGGCTGTTTTGGCGGGCCGTTGTGGTAGTTTCTCTTTGGCGGCCGTTCCTTCTTGCCCGTCGCATAGCACACCTCACTTGCATGGCCGACATGTTTGCATTCTCGGCAATATGATGGTATCTTGTCCCATCGGACTCGCTGCACCGTTTCTCGCCCACCAAGATCGAGGATTATCTCTTCGGTAGGTGGTTTTGTGATGTCTATCTCGACGCAGATTCGGGCAAATGAAAGCCGAGTCTTGTTTGCCGTGGCTCGATCAATTTGTATTGGATTGCCGAGAAGCTTGCCGATGGCGAATAAGGCGGATTGGTCGAAAAGGTGAATGGGGAGGCCAATTAGGTTGCACCAGATTGCCGCAATGGGGGACTCGCAGTAAGCATCAAAGTCCGGGGACCATTTGAAGACCCTCATCGGGTGTCGGTCAATGAGCCAAACGGGCGTACCCCTTGGGCCTCCAAGGATTCGGGCATAGTCCGCCAAGTCCTCGCATTGAATGAGAATATGTTTAGCATTAATGTACTTCCAACTAAATCCACACCGAAGTTTAATATTGTCGAGGGTCTTTTGGATTTGCAGTCCCGTAGGGATAGAGTGAGAAAACTTACCCACAATGGCGTGTCCCATGCTCTCAGCAAGCTTTTGAGTTTCCGCTCCGGAGAAGTAAATGGCCGGGATGCCGTCGGACACTGAAGCAAATCCAATGTTCTGGAGCTTATCCGGTTCAAAGGCTTGGGGGCCGGTAGGGTCAGTCGAGCCTTTGAGCATGTCCGCCATCGTTTTCGGCCGACCGGGGTGGTTTGCGGCGCCTTCACCCCGGCCTTGTAGAGTGTTACTCGCCGAGCCCGACGGGGTACCCCTAAGCAAGTCCGCCATCGATTTCGGCCACGGCGAGGGCCCCAGTGTAGCTTCTACCCCCCCAAGTTGATTAACTACATTCAGCCCTTGTGTTGCGGCATCCGTCGCGGACTTAGATGTGTTTCCATTTCTCTTCGGATTGTTGAGTTCGGCTTCTCCATTCTCGGTGTGGATCTTCTCGGCACCTACGTTGCCGTTGTGTGCCCTTCTCGGCTTTTCCATTCTCGGCTTTTCGGCTTTTTCTTTCTCGGTGTGGATCTTCTCGACTTTTTCCTTCTCGGTGAGGGTCTGTTCGGCATCATCCATAGGCGTATCGTTGGGTGTTGGTGTGTCTCTTGTCACTGCAACCATCTCGGCACTAGGCGTGGCCTTGTTCATCGTCTCGATAAAAGGCTTTTCTCGGTAGACGTTAGGGTTCGACTTCGGTCGCGGCTGGCCGAACTCCGCACTATGATGTTCCGAACTAGCCTCAAACGTAGCTCGGAGCTTGCTAGTTCGTCCTCGTTCGAGAGGGGGAAAGTCCTCAAGAGAGGGTCCATTTCCATCCCGAGGTGTGTGTGTGACACTTTGCATGCATCCCGAAGGGTTTAGGGGGAACTCCAGTGGATTGTGGCCGGCCGTAATGAGAGGTTGCGCAACCAATGTGTCTAGCATCTCCGCCGAGTCCAAGGCGGCTAAGTGGATGATTTCGGCCTTTGTTGGTTGCGTTGGGGCCTCCACGACAATCGTCTCACGTGAGCTCTTGGGACGGAAAGGAGTTAGCCCACTTTCGGAAGGAGGTTTTGGTCTCCAAGCCAATTCGGGAAAGTTGGGTTGCTGCAAAAAGGAGCTAGATTTTTGTTGTTTTGGGGGCTCAACGGATGCATTGGGGCCAGCATCACGTGGTGTTCCGAAGTGGCAAGGCGCCAAGGAACTTTCGGAAAGTGATTTTGTTGTTGTGCCCATTTCGGGCAAGTTGACTAGCGCGTCCACCCAGGCCTTTTGACCCATGCTAGAGCCATCTCTCTCCGAGCAGCCATCATGTGGGGGGTTGTGCTCTCCTCCGTCACCAGTCCCCGCGTTTGCGCCGGCCGCAAGGTCATCGGCCGGAGCGTTGTCAACAGTTCTGGCGCCGGCAAGTTCTTCATTAATCTTAGCTTCATCTTCACCGTTGAGATTAGGGGGGGGCTCCATCGACGTCGGGAAGATGGGGCCTTTGCATTTTGGGCTTCCGACCGGCGAGCTCCCTTCGGCCCCGAAATCAATCTTCTTCCTAAGTTGCTTGTCCTCCGGCATCGGTGAGGGTACGAACCTTTTCCGACCAGTGCCTTTGATGGGAGGGGCTGGTGTACTTTTCCGTGCCTTCACCTTCATTTTCAAAGTTTTCTTCGCCACTTTCCTGCAGGGAAAAATTATGGAGGGAGACTCCTCCGACGTGAAATTCATTGGCTGGTCCGATAGAGGGTCCTCGGCCGGCCGGAGGACCATTAGCTGGTCCGAGATGGTGCGCGGTTCTTCTGACTCCGGGGGGGGATCCGGCAGGCGCTCCGGCATGATCGAGAGAGTGAGTCGAGTCACCAGCCGCTCCGGAGCTTTGTTCGTGCCTTAGCCAAGGGAGTGGTTGGTTGGTGAGAATTCGAGGTCGGGAGGATGGTGGGTGGCTGGTGGAGCGGGGGCGTGAGGAGGACCGTCGACAGTGGTGAGCCGAGCAAGAATGGGGTGGGCGGCGATGTGGGAACTCAAAACGTGGTGGGGGATTCTAGAGAGAAGGGAGAGCGTCTCTCTCTAACTTACAATTTTCCAAGGATTCGGGCCCATTTGATACAACCTTTTTCAGAAGTGCGTTGTCGTTAAGGAGCCGACCTTTGACAAATCCACTTTGGTTTGGGGAGATGACCTGTGGGAGGAAAGGAGAGAGTCGAGAGGTGAGTACCTTGGTAATGATCTTGTTTAGAACATTGCAGAGACTAATGGGTCGGTAGTCGGTCCATGACTCCGGCGATGCCTTCTTTGGGATAAGGACTATGCTTGTGGCCGTGATGCTCCTTGGCAGGAAGGCCCCTCTGAAGAACTGTCTGATTGCTTCCACTACCTCCGGCCCCACAATGGGCCAGCAGGCTTGATAGAAGGTGGCCGAGAAGCCGTCGGGTCCGGGTGCACTATCTCCGGAAATGCAAAAGGTGGCACTCCTGACCTCGTCCGCACTTGGAGCATCTGCGATGTCAACGAACTGCTCGGCTGAGTGGACCTGCTGGATTAGGTCGAGGTCTGGGTCTTCAAGTGTCGGATTGTTGGGGGCAAGGAGTTGTTGGAAGAACTCCACTGCGGACTTTTTAATCTCGGCTTCCTCGGTGAGCTCCTGCCCATTGGCACGAATTGAATGGATGCGGAGACGAACCCTCTTTTGTTTCACCCAGCTTTGGTAGAACCGGGTATTTTTGTCTCCCTCGGCAAGCCACCTCAAAGCTGCCTTCTGTCGCCAAAAATCTTCTTCCATTCTCAGCAGAAGGATGTACTCGGCAATGTGTTTGTTGAACGCTGTCCTGTGATCCGGAGTCGGCCTTGCTTCGAAACAAGATTGGGCCAGAGCAATTTCTTCCTCCTTTTCTTTTATATTAGCATGGATGTTCCCAAAAACCTCTTTGTTCCACTCCTTAAGGGCCTTTTTAACTCTGGCCTGCTTGATTTGAATGTTTAGGATTCCACCCGCCCCCGTGGGCTCCTCCCATGCTTTTTGCACTACGGCCATGAATCCTTCATGTCGGATCCACATGTTCTGGAACCTGAATTTTATCCAGATGAATACTAGTTCAATTTGAAAAATGACAATCTAATTTTTATCTATATCCTATGGATTTATATGGATTTATTCCTAGACGAATCCTAGTTAGATTTAGAGAATGATATTATTATTTTATTCTTATCCTATGAATTTATATGGATTTATTCATATATGAGTTCTAGATGGATTTGGATAATAATAATGTAATACTTTGTTCTTATCCTATGAATTTATGGATTTATTCATAGATAAATTCTAGATGGATTTGGATAGTCATAATATAATATTTATTCTTATCTTATAGATTTATATGGATTTAGTCCTAGATGGATCCTATATAGATTTGAATAATATTTATATTATTTTATTTTTATCCAATGGATTTGAATAGATTTAATTCTATTAAGACAAATTCTAGATGGATTAAAATGAGTATTAATTCAAGTTATCCTTATCCTTTGCATTTATATCCTAGAAAGATTAGGATATTGTTAATATATAAGAAAATCCTTATTTAATTGGATTTAGATAAATTTATTTATCTAAGAAATTCTAAGTAATGTTTGATATATCCATGATGTCTATTCTAAATAGAATTGAGATTGATATAAATCTTGGTGGATATGATTTTATTTTTATCTTTTGGATTATGATGGATTGTTTCTATCTAGTAATATCCTAGTACGATTTAAATAATGATAATCCTAGATCAACATTGTCTTGAATTATAGGATCTGATTTTATCGAAATAAAATCTAGAATAATCTTAATTGGATTTAGATAGTTAACTCTATCTTGATAAATCCTAAATGAATTTGGATAATTATTATCCAAGATAAAATTTAATTATTTAATTGAATCTCCCTTAACTAGATTAAATAATTGTCGTTAATTATCCAGTGTGTTTAAATGCCATGCATTAATTGGAATTGTCTGTTTATTTGGTGTTTATCTATTTTAAGTAGATTATCTGTCTTTTTTTTTAATCAAACACCTTCACGGTGGAGGGTTCGTGGGTCCCTCATCCCTATATTGCCTGACAAAATTTGTTACAATCGGGGGAGTACAAGAAGGCTAATCCGACTATGTCTAGGGAACCAAAAACATTTACAAAAACCACAAGAACAAATACACTATAAGAGTAGGATGGGGACATGCCCAGGTTGGCCCGACCCCATCGTACTCTCCAGCGTCCAATGATCTCAAGATCAGTCCTTCCTTCCGCGGCACCTGTACTAGTCATGGTCTTCGCACCTGACTCGGATGTTGGGTATTCCCATTTTTTCCATTCGAATGATGTCCTTAAGGGGTCTTGGGGCTGTTTGGGCGGAGAACCGGAGGAAACTTTGATGGTCAAGGCCCATCTTTGCAAGCATATCCGCCGCTTGGTTCCCCTCCCGGGGAATAAAGGAAGCGCGCATGGCGTGCCGGCGCTTGAAGAGGAAGATCCGTGCCATGACCCGGCGGACATGTGCCAGTCCCCACGACTTACCATTGAGGAATTTGGCAACTTGTTCAGAGTCCGTCTCGATCCATATGGGTTGCTCAAGTTCCTTTGCGAGCTCAAGTCCTTGATGAGCGGCCATTAGTTCGGCCTCCAAAGCAGAGTGCGCATCGAGGGTGGTTGAAAAGGCCGCGAGCAACTTCCCGGTCCAGTCGCGTACCACTCCTCCCCCTCCCGCTTTACCCGATGTTTCGATGAATGCCCCATCCGTATTGACTTTAATCCACGAGCCCTCGGGGGGGTGCCACTTGACCGACATCACCTTTGGTCTCGGCCGCCTTGAGGCGGGTTGGCTCAGAATACTCATTCCCAGATGCACTCCTTTCCAGTGCTTCGACTTAATGTTCCCATTGGCCATGTTGTTGTGGATGTACATCTAGACTAGCCACACCACGTTGTACGGTTTGAATTGGATAAGCTCATGCCGGCTTCTGTTTCGTTCCGCCCAGATGAACCACAGGATGAGGTACGGCATGACTCGGCAGAGGTGCTTCCTATATTCTTGTTGCATCCCGCCACACACTGGTTGCTCCCCGGCCTTGAATGAAGAGGTGCTGTAGGGATTCGATGTTCGGGCTCCTGGGGCAGCATTGGCATTTTGAGGCCAGATCAATCCTCCTCCATTGGAGTTTGGTATCGACCGGGATGCGGTTCGACAAGAGGCGCCAGTTAAAGATTGCAATAGAGTTGGTTAGGCCGGCCTTCCAAATGTCCTCGAGCCCCTGAATCCTTGGCCTATGTGTACGAATGGTGTCCCAAGTTGTTGCTAACGAGAACTCTCCGAGTCTAGAAAGGGACCACCTCGGGGTGTCCGGCTCCCCTGCAATGACCGGAGTATCGAGAATCTGAGATATTACCTGCTGTGGTAGTCCAGCCTGGTCGTGGAGTTGTTGGAGCTTGGCTTCATTCCACTCGCCATCCATGAGAAAGACCTCGACCAAGGAAGAGTGGGCGCCCCTATCGTCAAAACTAAGGGACCGAAGAGTGGAGTCGCCCACCCAAATGTCATCCCAAAAGTAGATTTCTCCTTTGCCCACCACCCATCTAATGTGAGGGTTCGCCTGATGTCTCGCTCGCATGAGTCTTTTCCAAGTTGGGCTGTTGTGCCCGGAGGGGTTGGCCGCAAGGGGGGAAGTCTTTTTGCAATATTTGATTTTCATATATCTAGCCCAAAGCGAGCTTTGCTCTCGAAATCGCCACCATAACTTGATGTTGAAGGCTCGGAGTACTTCTTTGGATTTTCGAACCCCGAGCCCCCCTTCGGAAGTCGGGAGGCAGATCTGATCCCATCCGATCCAATGTGTTTTTTTCCTCTCGTTTGTTGACCCCCAGAAGAACCGAGCCATCTGTTGATCCAATTAATTTAGAGCCCCGGAGGTTGGCTCGATGGCTTGGAAGATGTGAAGGGGCACCGCTTCGAGCGTACTCTTGATGAGAGTAAGACTTCCTCCAAATGAGAGGTGACAGTGTGCCCAGCCCGTGACTCTCGCGGCAATCTTTTCCCGAAGGAACATAAACATATCTGTACGCTTAACACCTCGATAAATAGGGACCCCAAGATAGAGGAAAGGGAAGGTACCTTGAGAAAATCCACCTTCGGCCTGAATGATGTCGGCGCACCTCTCGTGTCTCTCGGAGATGTAGAAATTACTTTTTGCGAGGTTGATCTGCTGTCCTGAAATTCCTGCATATTCATCAAGACAGGCTTTGAGCCGCCTCAGGGGTACTTCCGCCGCTTGAGTGAAGATTACAATATCATCGGCATAGGCAAGGTGGCTAATCTCCATACATCCTCGTGAGACCTTGAAAGTCATCTCCTTCATTCCCAAAATAAGTCTGTCCAGGGCCCTTGAGAGGTAATCCGCAGCGATCACAAACAAGGCGGGTGAAATTGGGTCACCTTGTCTGAGACCACGGGATGACTTGAAGAACCCTGACGGAATACCATTAATCAAGACCGAGAACCAGCATGATGCCACGCACCTCTCCATCATGGAGATCCACCTGGCCGGGAAACCCATTCCTTCCATGACCTTGATCAAAAGGGGACACTGGACTCTGTCGTAAGCTTTAGCCATATCAATCTTGACCGCAACATTGGGGGTCGGTGCGCCCCTTGGAAGTTCATGGAACATCTCTTGAGCCAAGAGAACGCTATCATTTAGCAACCGCCCTTTCACGAACCCGCTCTGGTTTGGCGAAATAACCTGTGGGAGAAGGGGGGTAAGCCGCCTCGTGAGGATTTTGGTGATGATCTTGTTTGAGACATTGCAAAGGCTGATGGGGCGGTAGTCGCTCCACGAGTCCGGGGCGAGCTTCTTTGGGATGAGGACAATACTCGTGGCCGTGACGCTTAGGGGTAGGAAGGCTCCCCCAAAAAATTGCTGGATCACGGCAACAACATCTCCACCAACCATGTCCTAGCATGGTTAGTAGAAGGTGGCTGTGAAGCCATCCGGTCCTGGCGCGCTATCTCCGGAAATGTCAAAAACGGCTCTTTTCACTTCCTCCGCGCTTGGTGGGTCCGGGAGAGCGTCCACTTCGGGTGAAGGTGGGAGGCGTTGAATCAAGCTCAAATCCGGCTCCAAGAGCGAGAGAGGACTCGGGGCAAGGAGATTTTGGAAGAACTCCACCGCCGAGTTCCGAATCTCGAGATCATCCGAAAGTTCTCTCCCCCTACATTGATCTTGTGGATGCGCATCCGTAATCTCTTTTGTTTGACCCAACTTTGATAGAATTTGGTATTCTTGTCGCCCTCGGCAAGCCATCTAAGGGTCGCTTTTTGTCGCCAAAAATCCTCCTCCATCTTGAGTAGCCGAATATACATGGCAATGCATCTGTTAACTTCCGACCTATTATCCGGGGAAGGCCTCTCCTCAAAATCAGCTTGGGCCATCACGATTTTTTCCTCCAATTCCCTAAGGTTGTTGTGAATATTCCCGAAAACAACCTTGTTCCACTCCTTCATGGTTTTCTTGATTCGACCAAGTTTGATCTGAAGATTGAGAAGTCCGTCAGCCTCCGTCGGTTGGCTCCAGTCTCCCCGAACCAGATCAGCGAAACTATCGTGTCTAATCCACATGTTTTGGAAGCGGAACGGGCTGCCCCCGAAGTGGGTGCGTGGGGTTCTACACCGGACCAAAACGGGGCCATGATCCGAAGAAACCCGTGGCAAGTTTGTAACCCGAGTTGCTTCAAAACTCTCTGCCCATTCATTACTAATACCTTATCGAGCCTCTCAAATAAGCCATTCTTGGCCCACGTGAAGTCCGAGCCATCATAGCCCGAGTCAAGAACCCTGCAGTCTTCAATAGCCTCCGCAAAGTCCACCATTTCAGCTTGTCGGTTAGAGTCACTTCCCACTCTATCACCCGGTGAGAGAATGGTGTTGATGTCGCCCCCAATAATCCAAGGCGTGCCTTCGGTAGCCACTGAAATTTCCCTCATTTTGTCCCACAAGAGTACCCTCTCACCCTTTGTGCATTTAGCATAAACTGCCGAAATGAAAATGTGTCCCGCAAGGTGAGGGGACTCAACCCGACCATGAAGAACCTGCTCCGTGTCGCACTCGGAACAAAAGCTTGCGCCCTCTTCAGCAAACACCCAAATCTTCCCATTAAGATTTGAGCCTTGGAAAACCAGCCCCAAGGTCTTGGAGAACTTCTCCGGGTTGGGGCACGTGAGCGGCTCCATTATTGCCAGAAAGTTAACATTATGAGACTTAATTAATCTTTTTAAAACGTTTTGGGTGGCCGCATTCGCGATTCCCCTAACGTTCCAAAACATGAGATTGAAAGACATAACTAACAATGGAGGTTCGTACCCGGCGGGTGTGAAGACCCCCCTTGAAAATGGGTGAGTTGATGATCTTGCGGGGTGCGGCTTGATTCGCCCTCCGTGATAAGCATGATGGGGTCCTCGGCATCGGTATTCGGCTGCCGCTCAACCTCGATGGTCTCAATGTCATCGAACCCATCCCCGTCAAAATCTTCATTATCCATGAGCGAATAATATTGGTTCGTGCTCATGTGACTTTCCTTACCTCGAGCTTCAAGTTTCTCCATCGAAGGCAATCGAGCCGAGCCACTCGAACCTTGAAATCCCGGGCCGGCCGACCCTTGCGCCCGTGCACCCCCTTCCCTGCGGCACTAGGGGAACCGTCCCTCCGGGGGTAGTGAAAGGGAAGAAACCCCGTCCGTTGTTTGGGGTGTGTCCGGTCATGGTTTCCTTCTCTCTCGGGATGATCACCCTCCTCCGGGTCAAAAGGTTCTTGGAGGTTTCCAAGAATGTCCGGGCCCCATCCGTTCGGCTTCCACGGCCTCGCTTGAGCGCGGGCCATTGTTGTGTCGATCACCCGTGTTGTTTGCTCTCCTCTGGGCTCTCCACTCCTTTCCATTCATGAAGGGTCTTGGGAAATCCCTTGTTCCTTGATTATTCCCATCCTCATGTTGCGGTTGCTTGGTAGGAACGGTGTTGTAGTTTCTCTTGATCGGCCTTTCCGTCTTGCCTACCGCGTAGCATACCTCACTTTTGTGCCCAACATGTTTGCACTCCCGGCAATAGGATGGAATCTTGTCCCATTTAACTTGTTGCACCGTCTCGCGGCCGCCAACGTCTAGAATGATCTCCTCGATGGGTGGCTTTGATATGTCTATCTCGATGAAAAGTCGAGCAAAAGACAACCTAGTTTTGTTTGCCGTGGCCCAGTCGATTTGGATTGGTGTGCCCAAAAGTTTTCCAATAGCGTAGAGCGCCGCTTGATCAAATAAGTGAATTGGTAGACCAATTAAGTTGCACCAAATTGCCGCTATCGGAGATTCACAATAAGCATCAAAATCTGGAGTCCACTTGAACACTCGCATGGGGTGTCGATCAACAAACCAAATAGGCGTTCCTTTCGGTCCACCAAGAATCTTTGCGTAATCGGCGATGTCCTCGCATTGAATAAGAACATGCTTAGCATTTAGATACTTTTTTTTTTTTTATTCAAACACCTTCACGGTGGAGGGTTCGTGGGTCCCTCATCCCTATATTTCAAAAGTGGTTGAGTACAAAACGTGGCCACACCCGAAAGTGGTGTGCCTACACGGAAATTAGGAGTAGTATGCGGTCCGGTTCCACAAGCCCGGACCTCATCATACTCCCTTTCAAAAGGTAAAATACAATTCAACCAAAAAAGAAAGACTATAGATCCCTTTCCACCAAAACTCGAGCCTATTCTTCCTCTTCATTATGGACCCGAATGTTCGGGATACCCATTGCATCCATCCTAATCATCGCTGTGAGGTGCCTTGGTGCCGTGAGGGCATTCATACGCCAGTAGTCATTTCTTTCTAATCCCATTTTGGCGAGGAGATCTCCTGCTCTATTCCCTTCCCGGTGGATGAAGGTGATACGGGTGTCTTGTTGGTGCTTGAGGATTGCTAGTCGCGCCATCACCCGACTAATATGGGCCGGTCCCCAGTGCGTGCCATTTAGGAGATTAACCGCTTGTTGTGCATCCGACTCAACCCATATAGGCCTTCTGAATTCTGCGGCGAGCGTCAACCCGAATTGGATGGCCATAAGCTCCGCTTCGAGGGCTGAATGAGCCTCGAGTGGGGAGGTAAAGGCTGCAAGCATGTTGCCCTCGTGGTCACGAACAAGTCCTCCCCCCCCGGCTTTATCCGTTGCCTCCATGTATGCTCCGTCAGTGTTGAGTTTGATCCACGGTTCATCCGGCGGGTTCCATTTGACCACCATCGCGAGGGGCCTGGTCCTTCGTGGCTCGGCCTGACTCGGGACGTTGATCTTGAGGCGGACTCCTTTCCAATGCTTCGGTTTGTAGGATCCATTGGCCATGCTATTTCTAAGGAACATTTGCACTTGCCATACCACATTGAAAGGCTTAAATTGCACCGATTGATGACGACTCTTGTTTCGCTCAGCCCAAATGAACCAAAGAATAAGGTACGGCATCGCCCGACTGAGGTGTTTCTTACCGGGTTGTTGGACTCTCCGTGCCCAAACTTCGAGCCTCTCAGGGATGGTGTCATTGATCCGGAGAGGTGGTGAAGATCCCTCGAACCAGGAGTCAAACTCCCTCCACACACCTCGGGCGCCAGCCCCTTGGATGAAGAGATGCTGCAGTGATTCGATGCCCGGTCTATGAGGGCAGCATTGGCACTTAGATGCCATTTCCATTCTTCTCCACTGTAGCTTCGTATCCACCGGTATTCGGTTGGAAAGGAGTCTCCAAATGAAGATAGCAATAGAAGACGTGAGGCCTGCTTTCCATAAGTCATCAAGGCCTTGGATGATAGGTCTTTGAGTTCGGATGGTCTCCCAAGTTGATGCTAGTGAGAACTCCCCATTGTGTGAAAGCCTCCATCTCGGCACATCCGGCCCCTCCGGGATGATTGGCGTGTCAAGGATCTTCCGGACGATGTGTTGTGTAAGGCCGGCTTGCGCTTGTAGAATCCGCAACTTGGCTTCATTCCAAGATCCATTGATAATGTAATCAGCAACATGGACAAGAGGGCATCCCCTATCATCAAGACAAAGTTCCCTCAAAGGAACCTCTCCTAGCCATAGGTCATCCCAAAATGATATCTTACCTTCTCGCACCACCCAACGAATGTACGGTTGCGCCTGTGCCCGAGCCTTCAAGAGCCTCTTCCAGGTAGGGCTACACCTCCCCGAGGCTCTAGCTGTGAGTGGGGACGCCTTAAGGCAATATTTAGTCATCATGTACGTAGCCCAAAGGGAGTTTTGTTCCCGGAATCTCCACCATAATTTAATATTAAAGGCACGTAAGACCTCCTTGATCTTCCGAATGCCCAAGCCCCCTTCGGCCGTGGGTAGGCAAACCTGATCCCATCCTATCCAGTGCGTCCTTTTCTTCTCATTACTCGACCCCCAAAAGAAGCGAGCCACTTGTTGATCTAATTGCTTGAGGGCTCCGCCGGTTGGCTCGATCGCTTGAAAAATATGTAAGGGAATCGCCTCAAGTGTGCTTTTTATCAAGGTTAGTCTCCCCCCAAAGGAAAGGTGTCGGTGAGCCCAACCAGATATCCTAGCCGAGATTTTCTCTCGAAGAAACATGAACATATCCGTGCGCTTCACCCCCCGGTAAATAGGGACACCAAGGTAGAGGAAGGGGAACGTACCTCGTGAGAAACCTCCTTCACTTTGGATTGTGTTTGACCAGCCTTCATGCGCCTCGGAGATGTAGAAATTGCTCTTGCCGAGGTTGATTTGTTGTCCGGACACCTCGGCATAATGCTCAAGACATGCACGTAGCCTCCGGAGGGGGTTTACGGCCGCTTGCGTGAAGATGATGATGTCGTCCGCATAGGCGAGGTGGCTGATCTCCATGCTGCCTCGGGTTGCTTTGTATGTCATCTCTTTGTCTCCGAGGATAAGTTTATCGAGTGATCTCGAGAGATAGTCCGCAGCAAGGACGAAGAGGGCGGGGGGAAATGGGGTCCCCTTGTCTAAGGCCTCGAGTGGATTTGAAAAAGCCCGTCGGGGCCCCGTTGATAAGGATCGAGAACCAGCATGTCCCGATGCACTTTTCTATGAGCGCCACCCAAGGTTCGGGAAGCCCATTTGCTTGAGGACTTTTTGGAGGAACGGCCATTGAACCCTATCGTAGGCCTTAGCCATGTCAATCTTGATAGCAACATTAGGGGCTGGTGTACTTCTATGGAGCTCATGGAACATCTCCTGTGCAAGGAGTACATTGTCATTGAGGAGCCTCCCTTTGACAAACCCGCTTTGATTCGGTGCAACAACACTTGGAAGGAATGGGGCAAGGCGCCTCGTGAGGACTTTAGTAATCACCTTGTTGATCACATTACACAAGCTAATGGGCCTATAGTCTCCCCAAGTCTCGGGTAAAGGCTTCTTGGGGATGAGGACGATACTCGTGGCCGTGAAGCAGCGGGGGAGGAAAGCCCCACCAAAAAATTGCCTAACCGCTTCCACCACGTCTGGCCCCACAATGCCCCAACAAGCTTGGAAGAACAATGCCGAGAAGCCATCCGGGCCGGGCGCACTATTGGCCGAGATATCGAAGACAACTCGTTTCACCTCATCCGCATCCGGGGGTTTGGGGAGGCCCGCCAACTGCTCCGATGGAGGGAGTGGATGTAAGAGGCTGAGGTCCGGATCCACAAGCTCCGGGTAGCTTGGGGCTAGGAGGTTTTGAAAGAACTCAACCGCCGATTCTTTGATGGCCGTGTCATCCGTAAGTTCACGCCCATTAGCGTTAATCTTGTGGATACGTAGCCGAATCCTCTTCTGCTTCACCCAACTTTGGTAAAATCTAGTGTTTTTATCCCCTTCTTCCAACCAACGGAGGCCGCCTTCTGACGCCAAAAATCTTCCTCCATCTTAAGGAGAAGGATGTACTCAGCAATTTGTTTGTTGACCCCTGTTCTATTCCGGGCCGAGGGGTCACCTTCAAACGCCGATTGAGCCAGCGCAATGTTCTCTTCACAAGTTTTGAGGCTGGCGTGTATATTCCCAAAAAACCTCCTTGTTCCATCTTTTAAGCGTCTGTTTGATCCTAGCAAGCTTGATCTTCAAATTGAGGAGGCCCCACAGCCTCCGTGGGAGCCATCCAATCTTCTTGCACCAACTCCCCAAAACCCTCATGCCGGACCCACATGTTTTGGAACCGGAAGGCTCTACCACCCCCGTGGGCATTAGGTAGCCTGCATCTGACGAGGAGAGGTCCGTGGTCCGAAGCAATACGGGGTAGGTTAGTGACTCTTATTGCATCAAACAATTGGGGCGTCATCTCACTAATCAACACCCTATCCAGCCTTTCCATGAGGCCGTTTTTTTGCCCAGGTGAATTCAGCCCCATCATAGCCTGGGTCCATTAGTCTGCAATCCTCAATGGCCTCGGCGAAATCCACCATTTCGGCCTGACGATTTGTGTCGCTTCCCGTCCTATCTCGAGTGGAGAGGATTGTGTTGAAGTCCCCTCCAATGAACCACGATATTCCCTCCGAAACTTGGGCAATATCTCTCATCTTTTCCCAAAGGGCATGCCGCTCTCCTCTCGTGCATTTAGCATACACGGCCGAGATCATAATAGGGGTTGAAATCCGAGGACAAGTGAGCCTCCCATGAATCAGCTGGTCCGTGTCATCCATCACAACAAAATCCATCCCTTCCTCCACAAAAATCCAAATTTTCCCATTGGTGTTCGTCCCCTTGTAGGACAGCCCCAACACTTTCGAGAATTTGTCCGGATTAGGGGAGGTAAGCGGCTCCATTATTGCAAGAAAACAAATATTATGAGATTTAATTAGTCTTTTTTAGGACGTTTTGGGTTGGCGCATTCGCGATTCCCCTAACATTCCAAAATAGAAAATTTAACGACATGATTAACAAGAGGAGTTCGTACCCGGCGGGATTGACCCCCCTCCTTGGAATTCAATGATTTGAAGGTCCTTCTCCCCATGAGATGCCGCGGCCTCCAAAAAGGCGGGATTGGCGCCCTCATCGATTTCATTATGGGAGATGGTATCATCCCAATTTTCCTCGTCTTCCATATCATTCTGCACGAAGTTCTCTTGAGCCATGAGGGTGAAATATCGGTTAGTACTCAAGTGACTTGATGGCCCTTGTGCCTCGGTTTTCTCTAGGTCGAAGGGTTTAAAGAAGCCTTTCGGTTGCACAAGGGCCCCCGAAGTCGGGTTCACTTCTCGCCGCGCCATATCCGCTCCTCTTGGCGTACCCCCGCGCCCATTTCCAAAAGAGGGGAATTTAGCGAGCACCCCTTAGGTGAAGTGGTGGTATGCTCATCATGGATGATGATCATGTCCTTACTCCCGGCACCTTGCATATCACCCAAAAGTCCGGCCCCGACCACTCCGCCCCCGAGTACATATTGGCTCTCGGGTTCATCCGGATGTTGCCTTCCTTTCCCTTGTGTTTCCCTTGTTGTTTCCATTCCATGTTATTATCGGTGTGCCTCGGATCAGTATTGTTCTTCTTAGCTCCTATTCCTCCGTGTTGTGGTTGTTTTGGTGTTGCTAAGTTGTAATTTCGTTTTGGAGGTCGATCCGCCTTCCCGGAAGCGTAACACACTTCACTCTTGTGACCGACATGTTTGCATTCTCCACAGTAGGACGGGATCTTATCCCACTTTACTTGCTGCACCAAAGGACGCCCACAAATGTCAAGGATGATCTCGTCGGGGTTGGCGGCTTTGTAATGTCGATCTCAATGCATAGCCGCGCAAAGGAGAGTCTTGATTTGTTGGCCGTCGCTCTATCTACTTGGATCGGGTTACCAAGGAGTTTCCCAATGGCATAGAGGGCCGATTGATCAAATAGGTGGATCGGGAGTCCAATTAGGTTGCACCATATAGCCGCAATTGGAGATTCACAATAGGCGTCAAATTCCGGAGACCATTTGAAAACTCTCATCGGATGCCGATCAATGAACCACACCGGTGTCCCTTTGGGTCCACTTAGGAGTCGAGCATATCCGTCATGTCCTCAATTGAACAAGAATATGTTTGGCGTTAATATATTTCCAAGTATAGCCACGGCAAAACTTAATGTTGTCTAGAGCCTTTTGGATTTGATAGGAAGCCGGGATTGAGTGCGAGAACTTACCTACAATAGCATGGCCGAGGGACGAGGCTAACCTTTGGATTTCTGACCCGGAGAAGTAAATGGATGGCACTCCGTTTGACGTGGAAGCAAAGCCGATATTTGGATGTTCTCCGGGACAAAGACTTGCGGCCTTCAACCGCCGATGGCCCCCGCACCATGTCGGCCATGGATTTTGGCTTGGTGGGGTTCCTCACGCCCGGCTCGGTATTGCCTCCTAAAGGGTTGTTTGTCGGCTTATCTTTTGATTTAGCCACACCGTTTGGGTCGGTTCGCGGTTCATCACACAAGACCCTCTCGACCCTGGGTGCGTAAGGAGGCCGCGGCATTTCTATGTCCATCTCGGTCGGCGTCGGGTCCATCGCTTGCGTGTCCGAGGCCGAAGGCGCGGACGTGTCTCGAGGGGGGTTGCGGATTGCATTGGTCCTCGGCCATCCCGTACTCACTAACGCCGAGCCGGCTTCGAACGATGCTCGGATTTTCCGGGTCCTTCCCTTTTCGAGAGGTGGGAAATCTTCAAGGGAAGGGCCATGTTCAATGAGAGGCGCGCATGGATCAAAATCTTTGTCTCTCCGATCTGGGAGAAGGGTGACCTTCGCCGTGTAGTCCGTGGCCGGTGAGGGTTCGGCGAGGAGGGGCTGCGCCGCCGCCGCATCAAGCATCTCCGCCGCGGCCAGGTGAATGATTTGGAGGATATCACTCTTGTTTGTATTCATTTGCTGCATTGGTAGGGGTGAGCAAGGCTCCACATGTGACTTCCGGTTTTGGTAAGGGGCAAAAGCACTTTCCGAAAGGTGATTTGTTCCTATGCCCAATTCGGGTAAGTTGACTATCTCACTCCCCAATGTACTTTTTGGCACACATGCTATGGTCAAATCCTCTTGGGATACGTTTAGGGGTCCGACATCATCCCCTCCAACGGTCATCTCGCTCATGACGGGTCCATGGTCGAAGGGTGGCCACCTCCGCCGCCGGTGCATCTCCGTGAACCACCACTTCCATTTGGACCCCATCCTCGGATGTGGGGGCTTTAGGAAGGGCTCCTAGGCCAAGTGCTTCCTTGCTATCAATGGAGCAAGCCGGAAAAGATTTACCTTGGATTTAAGGCTATCAAGGTCGGGGCTCGGGGCGGGTGACTCGGGCTCGGAGGTCTCCCCTTCTCCAAAGTCGAGCTTCTTCCTAAGTTGTTTGTCCTCCGGGAGTGGAGAAGGTACGAACCTTTTCCGGCCATGACCTTTTGTGAGAGGTGCCGGCGTGCTCTTCCTAGCCATCATCCTACTCTTCTTGCTTTGCATTTTCAAATCTTTGGCCGAGACCTTTGGTGTTGGGTCATCACATGAGTGAAAAATCATAAATTGGTCCGGGATAGACCTAGCCTCCTCGGGGTCTGGTGGGCGGGGTTGGGTTCGTGGGGGGGTCCGGCATGGCCAGCCGAGGGTGTGACCGCAGCGCCGAACCAAGGTGGGGAGACGGTGGAGTTGAGGAGGGATGGTGACACGACCGGCGTGGAAAAGGTCTCGGCGGTTGTGGGGGGGTGAGGTGTGGTGGTCAGCGTGAGGGAGTCGCGGCGGGTCGTGGGTGTGAGTGGTGGACGGCGAAAAGGATCAAGGTGGGGGAAGAGAGAAGGGGTGGGGGTCTTAATTGCCTAGAGAAGGGGGAGCGTCTCCTCTCTAGAATTAATGTGCCTCCGGTCCGCATTCTAGCATTTAGAACTCCAAGTGAATCCTCGACAAATTTCATATTTTCAGCGCCTTATGAATTTGATGTGAAGCCGGGATAGAGTGTGAGAACTTACTGACAATGGCGTGTCCAAGGCTTGTCGCCAATTTTGGATCTCCGCACCCGAGAAGTAGATCGTCGGGATCCCATTAGAAGTTGTTGCATATCCGAGGTTTTGAATGGTCTCCGGGTCAAAAGCTTGCGGGCCATCAGTTGGTGGCGTCTCTCGAACCATGTCCGCCATAGAGATGGCTTGACGGTTGTCGCACGACGGGATCGATGCCGGCTCGAGGGGTGCTCCATGCACCTCCAACTTTGGGCGGAGGCCCGCACCGGCCCCGTTTTGTTGGTCCCGGCGCCAATCATCCT
>NW_024598724.1:0-53065 GCF_004379255.2 Salvia splendens
GTTGCAGATGCTCTAACAATACTTTATTTACTTTTTCTCTCTATCTCTCTTTTACTTTCGGGATGAAGGGAGTATTATTTTAGGACAAAGGAAATATACACGTATGTAATGGAAGGACCAATTATATCATTTTCAGGTATGTTTTAGTTCTTAATCATTTAATTAAATTAATTTATCCGACCTTATTAAGAGATCAAATTATCTCAATTAGAAGAAGAAAAAATGAAAAACACATTAAAAGCGGAAACTATGCTTCATGGTTGTCTTGGCGCCACGGCAGCTTAGCAAAACTACATTGTGAATGAACTCTTAGATATTGTAAATAACTTTCTGAGGACTTTTCAACATCTAATAGATCATGGGGCTAATGTTCTGTCCCCAAACTAAAACCAAGTTCGCTTAAATAATGAAGCAAATAATGTTGTAGTGAATGTTGATATTGTAGCAACGATGATGATGATGACAATGAAGCCCTTAGGCGAGATGCTAGGTCCGTGCTCTGTCAAAGCAATTTCTGCTTTAAGCTTAAATAAACCACACTATTTTCCTTAGGTACTGTGTTCGTTGAGTCTCATTTCAGTGGTGTTTCTAGAGTCATTCCTAATTTTCTCTCCTACATACGATATATGTAGAGAATTTAGTATAGTATATGTTACTTTTGTGCCATGCCCTATCTTGTGCTTCTTGTTCAAATGTATCAAAGATTGTTATATGCAGTAAGTTTTACACTATAAATTTCTGATCAAATCGAATTTCTTGGATAAACTCATATCTCAGCATGCATTTATGTATGTGATCATTTATTTGGCTTTCTCTACTCACCTGCACCAGTATCTTGTTAGGTAGGATGTATATAATTGATGCTAGCGGGCCGGCAAGGCACTATGGAAGATGCAGAATACAGGGGTAAACTCTCTACTTTTATCATTTGCTTCCGTGCTTCTCTTTCCATCTCTCGCTCAACGTTAAAAAACATCATCAATGTAAGATATATCTCTACGTTTTAATCAACTGAAGATTCTAGAATTGCAGAAATCTTTTGAAGAGACGGGTGGAATCCATTGAAAAGGCTAAAGCTAGCAAGGATAACTCAAATTGAGCATATCTCAAGTCTGATATTTCAGCACCAGTCTGAGCGTGGTGTATAGATACAACAATTGCATACTGCAATTCTTTTTGTATGTATTGACCCTTGAGCCTTATATCAAATAACTCATCCTACTTCATTGCAGGACGCACGAACATGGTTTTGTCTTTATGTTAGGAAGAAAGGTGGTGAAGTTTGGATATGTGAATATTGTAACGTAGACAGTTATGTCTATGAATGACTATGCTGGTTTACTTCTTATTAATACCACATAAAGACATCAATGAAGGTTAAAATCTCCATACAAAAACAACTTCAACGATACTTACAAAGTTACAAACATAGAAGTACCAAGACGAGGCACTTGCTTCATATATATCACAACCAACGAAACACTCTCTCATCTTATTCATCAAAGAATACAATCATGAAAAAATGGAAACATGAAAAACTGGGGTCTATCTATGAAAACGAAGAAACTAGACTAAATACATTGGCCAAAAAGATCTTGATATGATGATACTAACAATATCGGAAAAGTAGAATGCTATGCAAAAGGATTGCCCCCGGTGGATGAAACAGGGCCTTGAGCAGGGCTGCTCCTGCAGGAACACGCCAACTAATTACGGTTGGAGAAAATGAAGAAAAAAAAGAGGCCCATCTACTAGAGCTGGTGTAGCAATGAGTTGTTTCATGGACTACTACTAGATTAAGACATGATTCACAAAAAAATTACTCCATAATTACTTCATCAAAACCTTGCTCCTTTTAATTCTCTCACAATTTTATCCATGTGGTAAGAAGGAGACACAAATAGATTGATTGAGCAAAAGCCTAATATGACATTAAAGAACTTACGGTATGTGGGTGGTTGGCACTTGCCCGACTATATACCCCAAAGAGCCTGCTGAAAAAGCAGAGGTTTGGTGTGATGTACAGTCAGAAAGGAAGTTTTAAAATAACAATGCAAAAGAAATGAGAATACCATTTGGAGGGTCAAATGCAACGGCACCAGGGGTATATGGAACTGTATTTTGGGGAAACCAGGATTCATTCACATCATTAACATAAGTAGCCAGTCCCTGATTACTCGGGAGAGCTGCTTCCAACGAGCTCATGTCCCAGAATTGAGTCTAAATACACGTCATACAGTCAGAATCCTTGAGAGCATGCAGAACCACTAGAAAAGAAAACAAGAAATAGAACATACCATATTAGTTGGTGCCAAGTCTGCATCACAGGGAAAATCAAATGGATTTCCAGGCTTATGGGCAGTTGCAACTGGATGTGCTCCATCCTAAAATATCGGTTGCAAAAGAGCAGCAAGAAACAAAATGAGTTCAGATAAAAACGAATGTCCATTGAGACTATCAGACATAAGAAAGAGAGAGAATTAAATCAACCTCGGGAACAAAGGAGAAACTCTGCAATGCCATACTCGAATGCAGAGATACACTAGTTGAAGGAGGTTGGATCCCATATGAAGTTCTAAAATTTCCATCGTTTGGCAGAACCTGCAGGATATATTTTGCAAATAAGCCCAAGAAGAGAATCAGTTACATCAAAAGTGCAAGGGACACCAACCTCATACACACCACTGCCAAGAGATCTATTATCATTTGAAACATATAGAGCTGGAGCTTGACCTATATCGTCTAGTTTGTATTCAACTGGTCGTTTTCCAGTAGAATCATCGAATGCATTCCATTCCTGCAGCATATAAAAAGTAGTAAAAACTCGATAAACTTGAATTTTACAACTTCACATCCTTTATCACCTTGTACGAATAATGCTAACCTGAGTGTTATTTGTGGTGGTTTCGGCATTTTGCAGGTTGTCCTGCCAGAGTGCATGCGTCACCGCACTATGTTCAAGACTTGGTGGATCCTTTTGATTAGATGCACAATGATCAAGTGAGAAGGGTTAAAAACTAGCAGATTATTTCCATCAGAAGATGGCACAGCAGCAGGGATAGAATTTGCACTGCCCATAATCAATGAGTTCTGAGATACATCAAAAGTTGCCCATGCTCCTTTCTGTGCCATCACCACGTCAGAAGTCATGCCACCGAAGCCAGCAATTGGTTGTTGCTGAGGCAGCCCCGTGAATTCTAATGGTGGAGGTCGTAGAGTTTCTGATGGTTGCTGCTCTGTGAGAGTTGGAGCTGAAGATATAGGAGATTGCTGAAACAAATCAAGGGGTTGGGGCAAAAATGTCTCTGGTGACTGCGAATTGCAAACAGTTTTAGAAGAAGTGGTGTTTTGTGGAGATAATAGTTCATTGAAGAGGTCCAAACCATTGAAGCTACTGGATGCTGAAGATTGAGGAAGAGAGGGAAGTGGTGAAGATTTTTCTTGGGATGTCCCAACAGACTGTTGGGCGTCAGCAGCAGCCACTGAGTTTACAGATTTGAAGGACATGGAATCAAATGATCCGATACTTCCCAAAGATGAAGTTCTCTGCACATAAGAATACTGGAATCAAGGACTGAGTTAACTAAAACTGCGCTGTCAATTTACATAAGATATCAGTGACAGGGACACACTAAAGTGAAGGGAGACTCTCCTACTAGAATGTCATAATTCCGTCTGATGCATTTCTTACCTGTGGATGCCCGACTCTCCTACTTCCACCATGTGCTTTTGAACTATGTAAAAACGTGTGATTCCCGTGCACCTCATTTGTGAAATTACTTAAAGTCTCGCTTTCACTGAAGGGGCTCCAGGTTTCTCTCTGAGGTGAGAGCACATCAGATCTGAATGGATCGCCTCCACTAGAGACAGAATAATCTGAAACTCTAGGCCATGATCCCTCATTTGCAAACCTCTCATCATATGCTTGATCACTAGATTGACCAGGACTCGAGAAACTAGACAACTTCCCATCGTAAAGACCGCGGTCTGAACCGGGCTTTCTGCCAAGTGAAGGTATGGGCTTCCCATAACGCCTTTCTTCATATTGAAAATCATAAGGTGGACTTTGAGAGAAAGAATGATAAGAGCTTGCTCGCCTCGTCTCATCTTCATGGCTTCTTATGGTCTGACAAATCAATTAATCATTATTCAACTTTGATGTCACATACTTATAGATGATACTCTAAATATAATATTGAGTGTTTTGGTATCATTCTCATCGAAAGGTCCAACCTGTGGTTCTCTCGGAGGCTTATCAGGCATCTTTTCAATAGCATATCTCTTGTCCACATAAACATGCTTTATAAACTCACGAACTCTATCAGGATTGCTGCAAGAACAAAATGTACATGTAAGAATATTTTCTTTCCTGTAAAAGACATGAAAAATAAAGTATTAGAACTCGAACCTATTATCTGGAAGCCTCTGGCTTTGTGGGTCCCAGGCCTTCAAAAATATCTCCCGCGCACGCTGGAATAACAATTAGCATGACTAAAATCCAGGGTAACATTAGAACAGGGTAAAAGATCTAAAGGCACATTTACCTGATTTCCACCTTTCTGAAGTTCATCCACTTCTTGAGAAGTAAACTTAGCCATGGAAACAGACTTAACACGATGAGTGAACTCACGGCTGCAACTCAAACATACTGATTTGTCAATATGAATCTAGAACCGAAAGAGCATGCACCATCAAAGATACAGGAGAAATAAGAGTTTCAATATTACATAAGAAATTGACAAGCATGGTACATGCTTGCTTTGAAACGCAGTCAACAAAAAACCCAAAACGCGCAGGCCTAATATCAATTATCAACTATCTTGTTTTGTTGTCTCAAAGTACAATCTGTTTCTGATCACAGTATACTAGTTCATGCTGCAGACTAGAGAGTAATGGATCCACAAGTAAAGTAGCTTGAATTTATTTTCCAATCTATACATCAAATTTTACAAAAGGTATCTCCCCAAAATCTCAATTTCTTGAAGTCCAAGAGAAAAATAACTATATTTTAGAAGCACCACAACATTAGTTAAAAGGTTCGAACTCTTTTAAACCTGCATTTAAATCAAAAGCTGCACCTTGAACTATTAAGCATCGTTACCATCTATAGTTTATAGGAACATAAAGAAAACTTGGCTGAAAAGACAAATACTCACTGCACTCCACTGCATGGCATACATATAAATGTCCAAAAGTTCGTGCACACATATTGGGGAGCCTGCAGCCACAAAAATTGAAAAAAATCTCTCAAGAGATTGAATTTCAAACCAGGATATGAAAAACCAAACCAGAATGTTTAGCTTCATGGAAGCTCAAGATTACCAGCTTCTCACAGATAAAATTCTTGATTAAAAAAACTTGATAATCTAAAGACTCCAATTAAAAGTACAATCGAATGAAAAGCTGGAAATCAACTAAACCAAGATAACATCTGCACTCACCAATTTAAAAAAGGAAAACGAATAAATCGCAAGTGAATAAAATCATAACTAGAATAAGATTTATCCTTAAAAGAAACTAGCTTCATGTAAGCACAATAGTCCCAACTTCTCACTAACTGAAAATTGTTGGAAAAGAAGAAAATAAAAAATGAAATCTTTGAAGATTCCAATGCCCCCATCACATTCAATTGAAAGCTGGTAATCACTGAAAACCTTTCACAGCCAATTCACCACACAGCTTAAACTAATAAGCGAGCTCTAATTAAAGAAACAAGTGGTGCTATAAATTCACCAAATACTGCATTAAGGCACGCATTTCTATCGAAAAAAAATCAGTGATGCGAAAGAAGATTAGAGTACCAAGCTGTTGCAGTTGATGCATCGGCGATTGGGAGGGAGCTTCATCAAACCCCTGATAATTTTCTCGTTTCTCACCTCCTCCCTTTTGCTTCCCATTTCGCGATAATCTTCAAATCGCAACGCGTAAACTATAAATCAAGTAATCAATGAAAATATTGAGATGAATATGGTTGATTGAAATTTTAAAGGAAAAATTTAGGGTTTTTGGATTTGTTTTCTTCTTCCTATCTTCAAAATTGAGAGAGCGTTACTTCGAATCGAATCAGCTCCCTCTCTGAGTCTCTGTTTGAGAGAGGCTTCAGTTATGATTGATGTATAATTATTGGCTTATTGCCGTTAGGAAACACTAACGCCAGAATCTTTCCAGGGGTGCAGCGTTTAATGTAGCCGTGGTTCAGTTTGGAAAAAGGAGAATCGCCCTGGCTATATAAAATAAAGTGTGGATTGTTGATTCACTACAGTGTTTGGAATGTTTGGGTGGCTACTTTATTTCACAACATGGAAATACAATAAATAGTACTAACACTTATTATTGTCAGCATATTTCAAGACAAAAAGCAACTATTCGATTATCTCCTTATTTTGGTAGTGCGACTATTTTTGAAGAGTATAATTATAATTTCGCCAAAGAAATATGTTGGGTGTGAGCTGACATTTTGTGAGTATAAAAATATGGCCTAGCCCACCCAAAATCTAGCTGGATGAACTCATATTTGCCAAACTCTAACACATGTATGAGTAATGAGTTATGCAGCAATTTGTGCACATTTTTGTAGGGTGTCATTTTGTGTGCCAATCTATCTACTTTGTTAAACGCCTATATAATTTCTTTGCTTATTGGTTGTGGTTAAACGTGACATATCCCTAACTCTTTTGTAGGATGTTTGGGAACTTAACCCTGGTTGGTCTTCCTTATGAACTTGATTTAAACTTGTCACAATTAATCTACTAGTATAATTTTTTCCTTTTCAATTTTAATGCATTATTCTATCTTTAAACACTTTCATTATTCTCATATCTTATTGGTATTTAAATTGATGTTATTTGTTTTCTAAATAAAGTGTGGCGGACTTTGGTACTATAATTTAAAATGCTTACGTGACAAATGAAAAATGGATTATGGCGGACTTTGGAGGCGGGTTTTGAGGGCACTATTATTATGGAGGCCCTTTAACTTTGCAATCACAACAATGTAATGAATTGTTATGCGAATTAAATGCATAAATCCAATTCCAAATTATAATTATATCTAAACCTTTTATGATTGAGAATATATTTGTGAAACATATTTAATGATGTTAGCATATTTTTCTCTCTCCATTAAAAAAAACAAACATGCATTATAGATTTAGCTTTTTCACAAGAATAATTAATGATAGCACCCGCTAAATTATACTCCTACGATATGATTCTGCGTGCATCATGTTTGTATTAGAGAATATGAAAATGATTTAGAGACATAATGGCAATGCCATAATGAGGGTTAAATGGTAATTTTATTTTACATTTTATTTTTAATTGAACTTATATTTTTTTTATGTACTTTGTTGCCCTTGTATTTATATATGAAATAGTATTCATTAAGATCTTGATAAGGTTAATTTGATTATGGAAGTAATTGGGATCCACAACTTTTGGCATTGACCATACGTTTAAGTTCTAAATTTTTTCCGCATATTCCCTTTTTTTTATAATTTGCTGAAATTATACCATTTTTGTGTTAAAAATGAAAAATATAATAGTAAAATAATCAATTTTAAAATATTAAAAATTCCAATGCTTTAATAATTTTATAAAAATATAAAATTTAATACTTCCATTTTTGTAACATTTATTTTGGTTCGTCTACTTGAAAAATAATCACACATGTTTAACTTGTTTGTTTAATATTATAAGGCTATAAAGTTGATATTTTTTTTCTTTTTCTTTCTAAAATCTTGGAGTTCTTAGCTCACTTTACTATGGCATGCAACAAATTAAATTGATATATGCTATACTAATAGTAATTGAGTATGATTTTAATTTAAAGAAATGTTTTTAAAAATTATTTAGAAAATTTAATTCATTCAATTCTTAATTTTTGGATAATTACAGTCAAACCAAGAATTAAAAAAAAAAAAAAAAAACATGTTTCTAACTTATCTATTTAATATTTTAAAGCTGTATATTTTATATTTGCTTTGTAAAATATTAGAACCCTTAGCTTTATGCACTGTACCATGAAACAAGTTAAACATGATATATGATATACAGATTATAATTGAGTTTACGATTTTGATTTAACTCAATTCACCTTATCACAAAACAAATTAAAATTTGATTACTGATACTAATTAAGTTTACGATTTTGATTTAAGAATTTTACATTTTTATTTTGATTCTTTACTTTCAAATTTTTAATTCTTTAAAGTCTTCATTTTGGAACGTTCTTGTCTAACCTAGATAAAAAAATTATATGTTCCTAACTTATCTATTATTATTCTACAAGTATATATTTAATAGTTTCTCTTTTGATTTGTAAAATATTGGAGTTCTTAACTAGATTCACTGTATCAAGAAAAATTAAATTGATACTATATCATAACAATTGGGTTTAAGATTTTAATTTTTCATTATTTTTATTTTAATTATTTATTGTTAATGCTAATATTGACCACTATTAATATTTTCCTTTTTTATTAAACATTAAAATTTTACTATATCATGTACTAGTAACAAATTGGAGTATGCAGTTTTGATTTTAAAATTAATTGAGATGCAGTGTTGATTTTAATAATAATTGATTATGCAATTTTGATTTTAAATTTTTCGTAATTTAATATTAATGATTTTTTCTAATTAATATTAGTATTAAATTAACATGACACAAATGGTATATAACCTATGATTTTTTTAAATGCGTTTATTACTTCTACTTTGATATATGCATGATTTTAGTTTATCTCTAATTAATGAATCATTTGTATAATGATATTTATTTGATTTAGCTTTCCTTAAGTAGATATTTATCCGTTTAATATGACATTAGGGTAAATTAGTCACAATATAAAATATATTTATGAAAACAAAACATAAGGGGTGGGTATGGCATGAAGACATTATGTCTCTAAATTACTATCCTATAATACTAAAAGAAATTAATGGTAATAATAGAGGCCATGTGAGTACCGAGTCTCATAAACTATGAATGGTGATTGACCATGAGTCTATAAATAAACTAATCCCTTTCTCTCTCTAACGAATTTCTATAAGGTTACCTAATTGATATTGATTGAATGCATAGACTTCTTTTTGTAGTAGCATAATATCTATTGAGATTATATTCTACTCCATATCATGAAATTAAAGTAAACTATTTAAAACTTTAAAAAGGCAAACTAGTGAATTTTGACAACAAATTATTACTCCCTCCGTTCTTGAAATTTTGTCACATTTTTTCCATTTTCATTCGTAACACAAATTTGTCAAATTCCACTTTTACCATTTTTGGTAATAGCCTCATGTTCCACTAACTTATTTTCACTCACATTTTATTATAAAACTAATACTCCATCCGTTTCTTCATAGTTGAGGCAAAACTTTTCGGCACGAAGTTTAAGAAAGGGATATTGAATGTGTTAAATAAATAGATAAAAAAAGTAAGAGAGAGAAAAAAGTAGAGAGAATAAAGTAGAAAGTGAATAAAACAGAGAGAATAAAATAAGAGGGGTAAAGCAAGAAAGAGAAAAAGTTACTATATAGAGACATGACTCAACTATGAGGGAACTTCCTAAAATGAAAAAATGATTCAACTGTGAAGAAACAGAGGGAGTACTAGTTTAAAAGTAGGACACACCTCCTACTAATTTTTTCAACTCGCTTTTCATTATATTTCTTAAAACTTGTGTCCAGTCAATATGTGACAATATTTAAGGAACGGATTGAGTAGTACTACCTCCGTCCCCAAAAAATTATCCCACTTTGATCCGGCACGAGTTTTAAGAAATGTAATTGAAAGTGAGTTGAAAAAGTTAGTGGATTGTGAGACCTATTTTTATATATTATTTTTATAATAAAATGTGAGTATGAATGAGTTAGTGAAATATGAGGTCCACTATAAAAAATGAAATGAGATAAATTTTAGGGGATGAACGAAAATGGAAAACTGAGGTAAATTTTCAGGGACAGGAAGTAGTACTTCCTCCGTCCCGCACTACTCGCACATTTCCTTTTGGGCACGGAGATTAAGGAATGAGTGATAGATAAAGTCAACAATTACGGCTGTAGGTATAAATTGTTACTAAAAATGGAAAGAGTGCAAATAACTTGGGACGCCTAGAAAGGAAATAAGTGCAAGTAGTGCGGGACGAAGGGAGTATATTGTAGTAATAAGTGTTAATTAAAATTTGAAAGATGTAAGATATATAAAAAAACGATTGTGACAGGGCTTTCAAAAGAGTGACTTTTCAATTTTGGAGGTTGTGCAGTGGAGGCGATGTGATGGGAGTGAGTAGATTTATTTTGTTTTTGTGGAGTATTATTTTATTTTTTGTACTTGTTCCTTATTTTGAGACAAAATATAGAAGTATATTCAACTAATATAGAAGTATTCAACTGTTCTCACTCCAAATTTCCCTCCATTCCGACGCTTCGCCTCCCTCACTCCATCATATCCTCCATTCGTCGCTTCGCCTCTCTCATCACTCTCACTTCGCACGTCCGCCTCGCCGTTATCTCTCTCTCTCCTCTCACACGTGGTCTATCTCTCGTCTCACTATTCGCCGTCAAACGGCAGCAAGCAACGAAATTTGGTTGTTTTTGCGGTTTTAAATCATCATCAACGGAATGCCTCCAAAAAAAAGAGGCCGAAAATCCGGCTCGTCTTCGGGAGGGAGAGGGTCCGCATCCGGCTCCGGCACTCGGTACGACTCGTCGACATACCACCGGAGACATGGAACCTACGTCCTCCAGGCGGGTTTTTTCTTTTTTTGTTCTAGACCACGATTGTCATTCCTCGAGTGTACTGGACTTTTTTTTTGTTCCGGCTTTGGGAGAGACGCATGACCCTTATGCGTCACCTTTTAATATAACACATGACGATTATGCGTCTTTGTGCAAATCACCCGGTCGGGTGTTTTGCCACTAGAGGAATGACAATTGTGTTCTAGAACAAAAAAAGAAAAATCCCTCCTCCAGGCAGAAACAACTTCCACCCGAAGCATGAATACGGTAATTTTGTTTCCTTGCATTGTCCGATTTCGTACTATATAGGCCAAAAACTTGATTTTTAGGGTTTACTCTCTAGTTAGGGTTGAATATGGAGGATTTTGGTAAAATATAGGGTCTAGACATTGTTGATGTTTTTGTGTTGGATGATTTTTAACGATAATGTTAATTTGAATTTCATACAGCTAATAGGCCAGATAGGTTTAGTTTGGCCATTCACCATGGTGGTCTTTTTGCGAAGGATGAGTATGTTGAGGGGCGATTGAACTATGTGGATGAATGTAGTATCTTGCAGTTCGATCAGATGGAATTGGCATCGGTAATGGTGAGATTAGGGTATCGTAGAGAGATGATTTGTGAATTCTATTACTGTCATCCGGCCCACAATCATGCATGCCATGGCAAGGAAGTTGGTCATCCACTTTCGCCTTTCCTCGACGAGGAACACTTAACACGATTTTTGCATTTGGCTACCAAGCTTGAGAAGCTGATACATGTGTATGTTATTGAGACCACGGTGGCAGAAGCAAAAGCACGGCATGAGAGGGACCAAATGGAATATTTGAAGGATTATATCAATCCTAAGTCCAAGGTTGTGATTGAAGTAATTGACGAGCCTCCAATGGTTATACCGAAACAAAAGCCGGGAAAGAAGACGAAGGTGAATGGAGACATACCTTTGCTTGGATGGTATGAACGGGACATTGAGTTTGAACTATAACTTGAAGATAGTTTGGTTAAAGAACGTGAGAAGTAGGCCAGCATGATGTGTTGGCACAAACACACTCTGTTTCTGAAGCTTCAGTATATGTTGAAGCCGACTTGGAAAGAGCCCCACCACAAGTAGGCCATCGGCATCGATCCGAACAATGGATGGTGGCCCATTGCTTGGGCAGTTGCTGAATCGGAAGGCTACGAACGGTGGAAATTGTTTCTGGAATTCCTTGACGACGACTTGGATATATCAGCAAACCCTCCTCGATATGTATTTATGTCAGTCAGATCAGCAAAAGGTACAAAATTTACATGGCCTGCACATACTTTAATACAATGTTATATTTCTTCAAAAATTAACAATACTTTGTTTATAGGGTTTGGGGATGATCATTGGTCAGAAATATCCCCAAAGCGATTTTGTGTGCAGCATATGTATAATAATTTCAAAAAGAGATTTTCCGGAGACATATTGAAGAAAAAGGATGTGGGGGATTTCATCCAGCACAAAAGTCGAGGAGTATGAGCAGAATGTGGATGCGTTGCGAGTGTTCAACCCAGCTACACACAATCATCTGCTCGGTGTGGCCCCGAAGGAAAAATGGGTTAAAGCCTTCTTCTCCGAGCACACAAAATGCGACACACAGGTGAAGTACTAGTAATCTTAAACTATTGTTATATATGAGAAAAGATATGCTGCGCTCCTTAAATGAGCGATAGATGAGCGACACTGCCACATCACCAATCTATTCCTTTCTTTTCTTTTTTTATCTAGGCCGCGTCATTTCATTTCTTTCCTTCGTTATTTTTTCCTTTTTTCTTCTCTTTCTTGTGTGTTGATGTTTATTTACTGAGGAATTTTTAAGTTTCCCACTTGTCCTCTTCACCCACCTGCTGCACGTCTCATTCATCTTATCAGTTTGAATTTAGTTTCTCTCTCATACATGATCATTGATGTAGTTCTTTTTTAAACTAAATTTCCTATTAAGCTCACATCTACTGCTCTTATGCTGATTTTTATAGGATTTCTGTTTCTTTTTTTCATTCCCGCCTGGCGCCAGCCCGCCTATTCTTCATATCTGACCACGCCAATAATGTTCTTCGTGTTTCTACAATTATTTTAATTATTATTTTTAAATTTAGATTTCTCAACCTCTCAATTCTATATTACTCTTTCTCTATTTCCTCTAAAAGAAAATTTATAGTTATTCTCACTATCTATGAAAATTTGGAGGCTAATAAGTAGCAGCCAGTTATATATATGGATGGAGGTGATTGATGAGAATGTGTGCAAAATTGTGCAGCTAAACAACACGTCTGAGACATTTAACTCCAAGATCGTACTTGCTCGTGAAAAGGG
This sequence comes from Salvia splendens, assembly GCF_004379255.2. Lineage (NCBI taxonomy): Eukaryota > Viridiplantae > Streptophyta > Magnoliopsida > Lamiales > Lamiaceae > Salvia > Salvia splendens. The sequence goes on from NW_024598724.1 coordinate 13,081, forward strand.
CATAATAACAATGCTGGAGGAAATCCAAACACAACAAATGGAGCGCATACAGATTAGAGGGCAATGGGTGAAGAAGTACGACTTTCCAGTACCTCCTGCGATAAAGGAAATCATCGAGAAGGCAGCTTCTGATTCTACCTCTTGGAGATCGTTGTGGAATGGTGATAACGAGTTCCAAGTGTCAGGTCCAAGAGGTCAATTTGTGGTCAATTTGCGGGTGAGGACATGCAGGTATAGATGTTGGCAGCTAAGTGGTATCCCTTGCGTGCATGCGACAACCACTATTACGAAGAATCGGCAATCTATTACTGATTATGTATCAGAATATTACTCTAGGATCCGCATGCCAGCCTTATACGAGCATGTCTTGTATCCTATCAACGGGATGGAATGTTGGCCTAAAACTTCAAAAGTTGGCTTCGAGATGGACCCCCCAAACACAAAACGGCAGCGTGGGCGCCCAAGGAAGATTTGGAGAGAACAACCGAATCAGGTACTTTGTAGTGAATGCTTCAAAAGAGGCTTAAGAATTGCATGCAATATAATCATGTTTGAGCATGAGATGATGACAGGTATGTTTGCACGATAACGGTGTAGAAGAACTTCTACGAGCAACCGCGATTACATACAGAGAGAAAAAAAAGAGAACTACCTTCTGAAGATGAATGGTTATTTAGAGCATCCGCAGCGGTAAAGTGGCGTCCGTCCGTCCGTGCCAGCGGTGCGACACCGCTTGCTCGCCGCTGGCGCGGCGCTGCTTGATGCATCGAGCATGTCCGTGCCAGCGAGCAGCCTACGTGTCAACACCTGATTGGCCAACGGCAATGCCGTTGGCAATTTTCTTTTTTTTAATAAAAAAATGGATTTTAATTAAAAAATTCGATTAAAAATAAAAAAATATTTTCCCAGTTTCCAAAAAATTATATACGTTTTCTCTTCACTTTTAATTATTTATTTTTTAATTTTTTCCCCTAAAAATATACATTTTCATCTATAAATACCCCCACTTCCACACAAAAATTTCACACCACACTACACAATTCTCATCTAAATTCTCTCATTTTCATTCTTACAATTCTCAATCTTTCTTTTACTCTTACAACAAAAAATGTCCGGCACAGGCGATCATCCTCCGACTCCCGCGGTTGGAACCATGAATGGTTCGGCTCACAACCATTTCCTAGTCCGGAAACAAAATTTTCAGCCCCTCCTCAAACCCAAAGTTCGCAAGCTCCGGGTGGCTGTCGGTCTTACCCGATGGACGACCAAGATGCCCCCGATGGGCAATACGGGTGGGCACCCAAATCACTCGTACCTAGAGCGGGAGGGAGCGGCGACTCTCAAACTCCTCATCTTCATACTCATGGTGTCCGCACCCCGTACACTCCGGGGGAGATGGATTAATTATTCAAAGCGTTTTTGTCTATCTCCGAAGATCCGGTGATTGGCACGAACTAATCTGGGAACCATTTTTTGTGGCGCGTCTATCGTCGACGGCTAACCTCCGTCGCACCGCGACTCCATCCGCCTCCTTTTGAGCCACCTCAACCCCCACTAACTCGTTGTGGGGGGTTTTGACCCAACTCAATTTGGCCGATAGGTCAACTATGACCCCCGAGCAACTTCGATCACATGTGGCAATGATACGGGGTCTTCAAAGAACATTAGGGGTAGAGACGGATGAATAGTCTTCCACGGAGGTATTTTTTGCCTTTAATTATGTAATTTTTATTTTTTAGGAGTTTAATTATGTAATTTTTATTTTTAGGTGCTTCATTATGTAATTTTTAATTACTAGGATTTTAATTATGTAATTTTTATTTTATTTGTAATTTGTAATATTATTCCGGGTATTTTTAATGTATTTAAATTTTGTGGAAATGTTTTTATTTAAATTGAATAATAGAATGGTGAGACCTTGAGCTTGTCTTTGCGGAAGAGCATAGATGTGGGTGTTGTGCTCCTGCTTAAGAGTAGGGAGTAAAAGTGGGTCTGAGCCCATATATACTTGTTGGTAAGAGTACGGATGAGGTTGCTCTTAAATGGAAGGAGAGAGATATAGGAAAGAAAGTGGTAAAGTCATAGTTCTGCAAAAAGTAATGATCGTATAGTTCAAAAGTTCAAAATATCCTTAAACGTACCAAAATATTCCTTATGTAGTTCACGAAAATTAAAAATACTTCCTTGAAAATAGGGATTTAGTGGAGAGTGAGGTCGCGTTGTTAAAGAAAGGGAAGTTACTTTAAATATAAATAAGACTATTTCTATTTTTCATACTAAAATAGAAAGATTTTTTAATTTTATGGGACGGATAAGATTTTAATTTTATTGCGGAAAAAATGAACTGAATCAGTAGAACCATACGTTCTCAATGAACTGTATATCAATCACGTGACGTCCAGATCATAATAATTACAAAAGTTGTAAAATCTAAAATAAATTAATTATTCCGATTTAGTGATCAAGCTGTGTTTCGGCCGCAAATGAAGAAAAAAGTCCAGATACAATAGGCAAACCCAAATTTTAAAACAATACTCCTGTAATTTTATGATAAATAGGAGTCCACAATTAACATATTGAAATTATAGATATCAATGGATAATACAAAAACTTGTGGCACAGATAATTCGATAATCGATACTTCACAAATTACGGTCTAGCGAGGGGTATATCCCATCGGCCAATAGTACCCCATGTTGTACTGAGTTTCCGTTGGCCGTGAATCTCACTGCGGCCCCTCACCCCGACTCTCGTCATTAAACAAGTGTGACGATCGTAGAACGTTGATGTCGTTGTTCGATCCAGCGACACCAAATACGCATGCCAGATTCGCAAGCGGTAATCAGCAATGGCTTCCAAAATCATCGTGGGATGTCTGCCTTTGAAGCCAGAAGTGAACTGCCCCTTCCAAGCCACTGGACAGTTCCTCCACTCCCAGTGCATGCAATCGATGCTCCCCAACATCCCCGGAAAATGATGTGCAGTCCCGTGCATAGCAATCAATCTCTGGCAATCATCGGCCGATGGCTTCCGTAGATACTCCCCTTTGAAGATATCCTTGATCCCCCTGCAAAACTGCCTCAATGTCTGTAGTCCAGTCGTTTCGCCCATCTGTAGGTATTCATCGAACATGTCAGCGGGCCCGGCATAGGCAAGCTGTCTAATTGCCATCGTACACTTCTGGAAAGTCGACAAGCCGGGTCGGCCGGTGGCATCATATCGCAAGTTGAAGCACCTGAACCGCTGCGCCAAACACGTCGCTATATGGACGAAGAGATTTTTCGACATTCTGAATCGCCGACGGAAAACTTCTGGTGGATAACGGGCGTTGTCGTTGAAGTAGTCCTCCATCAACCTGCGGTCTGCCCCGACATGATCACGATCGAAAAATCGCCGATGATGGAATGGCCGGCCAACTGCCACCGCCGCCTCCGCCGCCTCTTCTGCCTCTTCCGCCGTTGCACCGCCGCAACAAGGTTTTGGAACTCTAGATCTACCGCTTGTTGGAATTGTTCATCGTCGGAATCCATAATTACAAGGTTAAATTGAAGTTGGAAGGGAAGATTGGAGGAAAATGAGAGTAAAATGGAGTTGGAAAATGGAGTGGAAATGTAGTATATTTATAACAAAATTTCAAAAATTAAAAAAAAATAATAATTTTCCGCGGCCCTTGCAATGGGAGGCCGTGGCTCAGCCACGCTTCTCGCCTCACCGCCCCGGCTCTCGGCCTTTGCAATGGGGGGCCGCGCGCCGCGGCTCCCCCATTGTGGACACTCTTACATGTCTCCATCGAGTCACACTCTTGAGACTGAATTTACCCGTGTTAATTCAAGCATATCTCTTGTTTCAGTATATTTCTACTATTTTTCTCTATAAAACTTGACAAACTCATTTCAAGTAGTACTTTTTAATGAAAAAGATATGGAGTATAAATTAAGAAAAATAAAATAAATCAAGATCTAGTGAGGCTTAATGACCACAATCAATTGCTATTGTCTTATACCAAAATCATCGTAAACATGCATGCTGATGGGATATTGAAAGCAACTAGAATTAAATAATTCATGATGTCTCTTTGGTTTTATTGTTTAAAAATTACTCCGTATTTGAGTTGTCGTGCTTACGTACAAAGAACTTTTTATGATGTAATTGAACCCAATAACATTTTCGAACGGGGATAAATATTGTTAAAATCCTTTTAATAATTTGAGGCAAGATTAAAATATTTACTAATTCTATGTATAATTAGCTTCAGAACATTTTTTTATCAGTTGGTTTCATTTTAGAAAAAAATGTTTCCAAACAAAATAAAACTTGAAATGGAATATTATACTTCCGAAACTCAAGAAGTAGTTTAAAACTATCATTCATATAACATTACATAACACAATTACAATTTGATTGTTTTTTTTCAAACAAAAAAAACTTTTGACTACTAGTATATATGTATAATTAATCAGTTTAAATAATTAATTATTTAAGTATTTTGTTCTTGATTTATATTATGAATGCAATTAAATATATGTATAAAATACTAAAAAGATTTAAGAAAAAGAAGAGAAAAGAAAAAAGAGGAAACATAAACTAAGGAGAAAAAGTAAAGAAGAAAGAAAGATAAATTACTAAAAAGAAAGTAAAATGAAGAAAAAAGAAAGAAGAAGAAACTAATGTAGAAATAAAGAAATAAGAAAGGAAGAAAAAAGAAATCATATGTTTGGTAATATTTAATTGAAAATTTCAAAATATCCTCCATAACAAAAGAATCACATGTTTGGTACCTAGGGTTATTTTTGTCACATGGTACCAAAACGATATAAAATAATGATCATGTACCATTTATGTGCGAAAGTGAAAGATCATGTATCATTTATGTAGTTCACTCTAATGGAATTGATTACGGCGGATATATTTTCAAGACAACAACCAACTACAAAGCCCTTTCATTATTTCTACCCTTTTTAGACAACAGACATTTCGTAGGATTTGGATCCCCGGTTGTAGCTGATAGCACAACATGGATGTTGTTCCACACATCCAATTATTTTATTCTTATTATAATTTTAAAATATACTCACTCCGACCCTCAAGAATATGCACTATTTCCTTTTTAGTCTGTCCCACAAGAATATGCATTTTCTAATTTTGGAAAGTTCTTTCTCTCTAATAAGGCGAGACTCATTCTCCACTAACAATACTTTATTTACTTTTTTTCTCTACATCTCTCTTAATTTACCAATTTTACATTAAAACACGTGACGAACCCAAAGTGTATATTCTTTGAGGACGGAGGGAGTAATTTTTTATTATAAATTTATTGGGTGTGTGGAACAAAATCTCCTACTCATGTTATCAGCCACGGCTGGGATCCAAACCTTGTTCCATAAGTTGTGCTAGTAGTTACTACTTACTAGTATTGTCTAAACCTCCAAACATTTTATTTCTTTTATTATCTTTCATATTTCATACTATATTTTTCCCTCTCATCAATTTTATTAAATCTTAGTGTAACTTACTAAATACTAGTATTATTTTTTTTAAAATTTCAGTGAGTTAAGCATAACATCAGTTTGAATGGTATAGTGGAATTTTATATTCTATTTTATGACAAAATTGCATAATTTTGTTTGAATTACTTAAATTATGTCATTGTTTGTCTCAACGAGTCAACGACATGGTAATGCCACATATATAATTAAGTTGACATCTGAATAGAATATCTTTTTAAAAAAATGCGGGCAACAATACCAATTTTTAATGTTTTAACTGAATACTTATATTATTACTAAACACCATGCATTCATTTTGTTTAGTTTTAATTTTTCCATTGTTTAAATATTTGGCTATCATGCTTGACCTCGCTGTGATACCAACTTTGTCCAGATTAAAACTGTTAAATTGGAATAAATGTAGGCCTGTAGCTTATCATTATAATTTTAGATTTTGTAAACTTGACCTCTTCGATGCTTGCATGACGTACGACATGAGTAATAATTTTTTAAAAAATATTGATAAGTCGAGAGTTGCTATATTTTGGGGCTAGAGCCCAAAGTCCAGTTAAAATTACGATAGTCCACACAAACTTTTTAGTACTAGTATTACTAAATTAAATGATAATTCCAATCAATGTTCAAATTCTATTTAATTGTTGTATTTTAGTAATTTATAATAATAATTAAAATTTTAAAGTTTATTTGATAAAATTTGAAAAAAAAATAATTTCAAAAAACTTTGACTGAATATTCATAATATATATACGAGAAGTCTTGATCTGTAAAGTAATGATTAATTATACTACTATAAAATAATGTGTGTGTGTGTATAACATTTTTATGATAATATTATGAATTTTAGTGTCTTGATTGCTTATGAAGTCGAGGTTCGTAATGAAGGGCTATAAAGTTTGTGCACAGAGGCACAAATTAACTACCACATGTGTGGGTTACTTTTTTATGTTTGTCTCTATGTATAAACTAGTAATTATTATTAATTTATGAATTATAAAATTAATAAGAAATAATTAATTTGCTAAATATTTCTTACTTCCAAGTTCAACTCATATAATAAACCTAGCTAATTAATTGAAGTTTTTTTTTGGAAAAATTATAATTTTTATTATAAATTTCATCATTTTTCACAATTCATAGTTTACAGAGAATACGAATATTAGTTTAAGTGTAGTTCCTCATAATACTCAGCCAAATAAAATAAATAATTGTCAACTAGCATTTCAATATTCGCCAAACTTGCGGCGTCCATGCCTGGATCATGTAGGATAGGATCTATAAATATACAGTAGTAGTAGTATTTTAACTTATTAAAGTAGTGTTTTCCAATAACCTGCACCCGATTTGGAAACAAGCGCAAAATAATTTGATTTAATGTTTTTTAGAATAATTATTCACTAACAAAATTAATTTCACTAAAATTTTACTTTGTCAAATAGGTGAAAACATGCTAACTTAATTCTAAACAACCTTACCTTAAATTGTCTTTACTTTACCTTTATTCAAATTTAGAAGGTGGATTGCAAGGTGGAGCAAAACATTAATTTAGGATGTATTTATGACCTATCATTTTAGAAGGTACTTCCTCTGTCCCATTAGAAATGTAATGTTTTTTTTGTTTGTCCCATTAAAAATAAAACTTTTCTAAAAAAGGAAACAACACCATTTCTACTTTTATTCTCTCTTACTTTACTCTCTCTTCATTAACTCACAAAACAACACTATATAAAATCTTGTGCCGAAAAACAAATGTTGCATATTTAATGGGACGGAGGGAGTAGTAGTTTTTAGTTTGTAACTTTGTATGCACTTACAATTAGATGTTTGTAGATAAATTAATTAACAAGAGTAATGGCTAACTAGAGGTAGTTAATCTACGTCAAAAGACGTCAGATCAAGTGCAAAAGCATAATAATTAGGTTGCTTAGATGATCCCCGGCCGGGCCCCTACTACAAGTGTAAAAATAAAAAAATTGATCTTCTAGTTACGTCAATCCTCTCTTTATCGTCGAACACGTAATTCAATTTAAATGGATTGTAGAACTAATAGATTAGAGCAAAGTACACATTATAAAAATTAAATTCGGGTAACCCTACTCGAATGGTGGATTAATCTGACTGTAATTTATCGGGTTCAGAATTTTTCAATCACAATTTAGATTTCACGCTAACCTAACGGATTAATTGGGCTTCTTGCCATAAAATTAACGTGTCATCAGTCAAATGTATTATGATAAAATTTTGTTATATTTATACAATCTAAAACATTTGTTTATGAGAATAGAGATGTTTAAACTCAAACCTTATATGCTAGTGATAGCGTAAAAAATATGACACATGATTAGAATGACAATGGATATATCTAGACTTGTTGAATGAATATGACATTGAATATCTAATTATTTTCAAATTTAAAATAAAACATAAAATACATACATTTCAAAAAAATTTAGAACATGTTTTTGAATTTCAACAAGACATTTTTACATCAAAATAATTTAATTGATATACAAATGCCTTTGTATTAACACCAATAACATAAGTTGTCGATATAATTAGCAGTTAGCAATTAACAAATAAAACTAAAAATTGATAATAGTACACTTAGGATCAACTTCCAATTCTAAGTCAAAATCTCGGTGTAATTAACTATAGTTGAAATTGGTCAGAAAATTGGCCGGCAACTTAGCCCCATCGCTTTCCTAATTTACGCACATGGCTCACAAACTATTTCCAACATCACTAAATTATATTTTTATTTAAGAAGCACTACTTTAATTTTCAACTAAGCATGATGTGGACCTGCTACAACTATTTTAATCATTAATTTTAAGACTTTCAAAACTTCAAAATAGAATGGATCTACCTACAAAAGTTTCAAGAATGATCAATTTTTGGCTGGAATGTTGCTGTGTTAATATGAAACTATATTAATGGTTTGCTAAAAGATAAGAAAACACATAGACGTGTTATCCAATATTTTTAGATTTATAAAATAATGGTACTAAATTATGATCAAAATCCTACGTTAATGGGAGATACTATGTTGTAATAAGTGGCTCGCTTAAAGAAAGCAGTGTCACTTACAAGTGTTTAAGTTCGTTATCATTGCAAATTTTCCACCTATTAGGTTGCCAGATCCCTTCCACTTTCATCGTGTCCTCTATTTATTTATTTATTTATTTATTTTTATTACTATAAATTATCTCAAATGTACTAGCTATGCTTCAATTTTAATGCTGACCATCTACACATTATACATGAATAAATTAAATTAAACTCGAAACTAAAGAAAAAAAATACTTCCAAGTTTTAAATTTGATAACTTAATTAGTGAGATATAGTAGTAATTAATTTGAAAGGGAGGGGGTTTTGGTACTCTATCGTATTCGCCTTTTCCCAATACAGGTTAGTCAAAAATTAAACTAAACTCTTCCACACCATGAATTCTAATAAAAAAAATTGTTATTATTATACTCCATACAAAGTACTGCATTAAAAGCGACTAAGTTTTTTTAGGGATGACTACCAAGTAAGTTATTGTTATAGAAAAATTATTTTTATGAAATAAAGGTTCACAATATATTCCAAATAAAAGTGACACTTATGATTAACATTGACGGTTGTAAAAGTGATTATTATTCTTAATATAAAGAGTTATTTTTAAAAATAAATAAGTAAAATAAATCTGACTCGGATCGGATCTGTACTACAGATGTTATAGTAATTGAAATTTATAATTATTTTGGCTAAAAAATGAGATTGTAGAGGCTTAAACGTCTTCTCAAATCTCAACTACGTATGCAATTCGTAAATAAAACCTATTTCTCCTCCCTTTTTCAAGGCTCAAAACTAGTGATACAACATCACATCTTATCTTGAAATGGATAAAGTTTCATATTTGATGAAATCTAACTCCCTCCGAAAATAGAATGAATTGATAATCATAGTATAATGGTAAACGCAAAATAGGACCTTAATTAAGCTTAACCACAACATTACGGATAATGCCATCCACTACTCTGTCTCTATACCGTCTCTTAAGAGCATCTCCAATAACCGGCGTCACCACCGCGACGCCGATTTTTCGCCGACGCCGGTTTGACGCCGAACCATTGGAACCGGCGTCGGCGAAATCGGCGTCAAAATCGGCGTCGCCATGCCGATTCCCGCGCTGACGCCGGTTCCGACGCCGATCCTCACGGGCGCCATTGTGCGTCCCGGATCGGCGCCAAACCGGCGTCAGATTTAAATTTTTTTTTAAATTCGAATTTTAAAAATTCGAATTTAAAAAAAAAATTTAAAAATACTATTTATTTATGAAAATTGTTTTTAATATTTAAAAACAATTTTTACAAATAAATTCATACAAGAAATTCATAATGGCCCATATATATTTAATGGGCTTGCGAATTATGAAACCATTCTAGGTAGTCTCTCTTTTATAGAGACATCCTTGAATGTTTTATGTTCCACATTCGATGTGGGACAAAAACCACTCTAGGTAGTCTCTCTTTTATAGAGACATCCTTGAATGTTTTATGTTTCACATTCGATGTGGGACAAAAACCACTCTAGGTAGTCTCTCTTTTATAGAGACATCCTTGAATGTTTTATGTTTCACATTCGATGTGGGACAAAAATCATTCTAGGTTGTCTCTCTTTTATAGAGACATCCTTGAATGTTTTATGTTTCACATTCGATGTGGGACAAAAATCATTCTAGGTTGTCTCTCTTTTATAGAGACATCCTTGAATGTTTTATGTTTCACATTCGATGTGGGACAAAAATCATTCTAGGTTGTCTCTCTTTTATAGAGACATCCTTGAATGTTTTATGTTTCACATTCGATGTGGGACAAAAATCATTCTAGGTTGTCTCTCTTTTATAGAGACATCCTTGAATGTTTTATGTTTCACATTCGATGTGGGACAAAAATCATTCTAGGTTGTCTCTCTTTTATAGAGACATCCTTGAATGTTTTATGTTTCACATTCGATGTGGGACAAAAATCATTCTAGGTTGTCTCTCTTTTATAGAGATATCCTTGAATGTTTTATGTTTCCATATAGAAATATTGTACTTTTTTAATTGTACTTTTTAATTTTTGTACTTTTTTAAATTATTGTACTTTTTTTTAAAATTAATGTACTTTCTAAATTTTAATAGTATTATTCGGATTTCCCGTATTTGTCTCGTAAATTAAATTCCGTATGTTGATACGAGTGTAAATTAAATTATATAATTGTTATTAGTGATGTGGATAGGTAGTGTGAAGGCTATGTGAGGGCTATTTGATGTCCAGTTGATGTGGCAAGCTGATGTGGCAGAAGAATTGTAGTGCTGATGATGTGGCAGTGTGAAGGCTATTTGATGGCTATTTGACGTCCAGTGCTATTGGAGATGCTCTAAACCGTCCCCTAACTACTATTTGAGCACTATTTGAGGGCCCCACTGTCCTTTTTTCATCCATCCCTTAACCGTCTCTATACCGTCCCTTAATTACTATTCATTCAATTTCATTTATAATTTTTTTTTCAACCCAATTCAATTTAAACAAACACACTTTATTAAAATTAAAACAACATTACAACTTAAAATTAAAAAAAAAACGAAGACATAATTAAAATTCTAAAAAAATAAAAATGACATAATTTAATCTGCTCCGCCAAAGTTTTCCCAAATGTGCTCAATTAGATCATCTTGGAGTTGGGTGTGGGCGCTAGAGTCGCGTGTCCTTGCCCGAATAGCCAACCGTTCTTGTATAGATGGATGTGCTCCACTTCGCGGCGGACTACTTCTTCGAGTGATTGTTCCATTAATTGACGCATTTGCTCAAAAGGATCCATTTGTTTGAGTTGATTGAAGATGGAAATTGGAGTGATAGAGATGATTTGAGAGGAATAGATGTGTGTTTGTGTTTGAAATGAGTATGAAATAGGATTATTTATAGAGTAAAATATATTAAAAAAAATTTAAAAAAATGAAAATAAAAATTTAACGGTAATATTACCGTTTGAATTTTTTTTATTTTATTAAAAGTCGAATTTTTTAAAAAAAAACGAATTATTGCGTCATCAGTGACGACGCCGGCGTCACGCACGCATGGGGACGAGACGCGTGTCGCTGGCGCGTGGCGGGACAGCCTGTCCCGTGTCTCGACGAGACGGGCGCGGGCTAGGGACGGGATGGTCGCTGCAACGCGTCCCGCGGAGGACCCGTCCCTCCGGGACGAGACGCGAGCCCGGCGCGGGACGCGTAGTGGATGGTCTAAGTAGCACAAATCTCGGTAAAATTAGTTGGATCACTCGCCGCCGCCACTCCAAAAATTAGATTACTAAATAAATAAATTAGTGTGTAAAAAAGAGGAAGGTGAGTTCAAATTTGACTTTGTCCAACAACCAAGATCCTTGTGTATATATATACATATCTCAATTCTCAACACACTCTTCATTGGTTACTCTCCTTCCCAATCTCTCTCACAGAAAATGGCTCGAAAATCTTTCATCCTCTTCATCTCTCTTCTTCTCCTATTCTCAACCCTAATTTCCTCAACAAGCGCTAGAAAACTGCTGCCGGCGGTGGAGGGCAGCTTGTACCTGGCGGCGCTGCCGAAGGGGACCGTACCGAATTCCGCTCCGACTAAGAGAGGGCACTCAGACACCATCGACGAGAAGCTCATCGCCCGCCATCTCGCCGCCGTCGATCGGATTCTCCGCTCCGTTCCCAGCCCCGGCATGGGCCACTAGCTAGCACTCATCAACGTAAATATTAATTAATGCCTTTTTCTTTTTCTTTTTTACGAAAGAATTGAGTTTTAGTATTTTTTTATATACTCCTATTTTCGATTCCATCTGGACCGAAATTTCGGATCGTTTTGTTGATCACGAAAGTTTTTTTTTTTTTTTTTGAATTAGTAATAGGAATTTTGGTATCATAAAACTGTACAGTATAATCATTTTTTTGGTCTATGAATTGTAGTGAAAGCTTATTCTTTAAATAGGTGGGACAGAAAGTAGTTAGCTCTTGATGACCACATGAAAATGATGAAATTGTTGTTACTGGTGTATTGAAATACTATATGCAATAAGTATGTTTTGCGTGATTTTGGAAGTTGAGTCTAAATTTATTGTATTTATTTATTAATTTGTTTGTGAATATGGAGTATGAGTGTTGAAGAAGTGAAATATTAAAATGAACCCATAAATGGAACCTTTTCCCCATTTCTATATATTGTCGGTAGCTTTTGTAAAGTATTGCTCATATTGAACTTTTATCGAAGTATTTAGTGCAATTTCCGGGCAACAAACATATTACACCTTATTAGTAGGTGGAAAGATGCTTTAAAGAATGTTGTTCTCCAATTATAGTGGATGCAAATATATTCCTTTACAATCCTTCTCAAAGTAAAAAATACTAATATGTACACAGATTTTGCTTAATTTATAAAATAGGAAAAAATTAGTTCTTCTGAAATTCGATATGGATCTACTATAATTATTTTTTTGATTTGAGCCCGTTGATGTCAACTGAAGTCGTGAAACTCTCTTTCTGGACAGCACAAGGCACCAACGAATTTGATAGAATTCGAAAAATTGAGAAAACATTCTTCTAATTAAAGATGTGTGTGATGCAAATCTCATGAGCTTTGAGAGAGCTAGAGGTAGCAGTTATTGTGTTATAAAAGTACGACTACAATATGTTTCTCTTTCAAAGATCACATATATATTTTTTAAGGTCAAGAGAAGACTTGAGAAGGCTGGCCAATACTACTCCTCATCAATACATCGATAATTACAACTTAAAAATGAAAGGCTTTGTCCATATGAAAGACCAATGACTCACCATTTAAATAGTGGCCCAGATTGGTTAAATCCATACAAAGCTCAAACCAAGTTTCCAACAAAACCCCATGACCCATCACAAATGCATATGTATATTTCACACACTTAGCACAATTCTTGAAAAATATTACATTGTATTTGGAATATAGTTTTGATTCAAGAACTGTATTTCTTCTAGCAACTTAAGCATGTGATACAGCTTAAACTTTATATAGAATGTATTTTCTATTCTTACTCCAATTTTATTTTATTATGAAAAGTCAAGCCACTTTATCCATTTTTTTGAGAAAATGAAACATTTTTATTCTTATTGCACTTTACTCCAACTCGAACCATTTTATTCCTATCCATTTATCCTTCTACACTTTTTTTTCTCTTTTGTTACTTTCTCTCCATGACCTCCCTTCACATCCCCACTGCAACCCTTACCCCTACTGTCATTCATCGTGCTCTCCCTCCTCTTCTTGGCTCAACCTTCCTGTCACATCCTCGTCTCCTTCCCTCTCAATATTTGACCTGCCGTCAGTGGAGGCGCCGTGGTTGAGGAGCGGGAAAGCCAGAGTGTGACATCGGGTGACTAAGCATATTTTTATTGTTTGCTTTTAGGCAAACAAATTTTTTCTTATTTTTCTTTTCCCAAATATTTATAGAGGTTTGAATAGCAGCATTTCAAATCTATCTTATGTCACATGTTAAGTTTCTTTATATTTAACTTCAATTTTTTTTAAATGGGTATTATTTAGTTGATTGATGAAGCGGCGAATTTTCGATGGTAATTAATGCACGTAAAAATAAATTACGACACAGAGGTTTTACGTGGTTCGATTTACTGAGGTAAATCTACGTCCACGGGGAGAAATGGGGGCAGGTTTGTATTGCTTGATCTGCGAATTACAGCTTACAACACTGGCCTGCTTTATGATATTCTCTCTAGAGAGCTTTTTTAGAGTTTAAAAGAAGAAGCAGAAGACCTTATCTATCTGACCTAGGTTCTATTTATACAGTGAACTAAGATCGTGGCATGCAGCATTTATTAGGTAGTGGATGTCGTGGAGATCGTGGCGACCTTGCATGGGTCCACTATCCTGCATGAGTTAATGACTGCTTGACACCACTAAATAGATCGTCGGTGTAGTGGAGGTGGAAATCTTGTATGAGTCCACTATCTCCTAGTTCGGTCGAATACTGAGACCGAACTGCTGAATTATTGCCGAGCAGCTTTTGCCGATCTGAGAGTAGAGCTTGATGCCGACCTGAGAGCAGAGCTTGATGAGTTAGCTTTCACCGAGCTGTAGGCTGGGGCCGAACTCTTTGGTTGTACCGAACTGAACTCTTTAGTCACGCCGGACTGATACTCTTTAGTCATGCCGAACTGATACTCTGTCTTGGGCTTTACTGCTGTTGGGCTTGTTTAGTACGTACTCCATCACTACCCCCCCCCCGAAAAGCGAAGTGAATCACTTCGGCATTCTGGAAAAAGTATGGGGTAAGTTGATGTTTGTCCACGGTCTCATGAAGTGAACTCTTCTTTGACCGGACTTGGTTTGTGTCCTAATTTGGCGAGTTTTATCGCTCGGATCGGACTTTCCGTTGTCCTAATTTGGGGATCGGACTTTCCCTTGTCCTAATTTGGGGATCGGACTTTCCCTTGTCCTAATTCGGCGAGTTTTATCGCGTGGATCGGACTTTCCCTAGTCCTAATTCAGGCAAGTTTTATCGCGAGAATTGGACTTTTGTTGCAGTTCGTTTCAGACGAAGTGCTTGTTTAAGCTGAATTGTGGTCTTGTATCCTCTTTAGAAGCTTTGACGCACAATCGTGGGCTTGTTGCAGCTCGTTTCAGACGAACTGCTTGTTTAAGCTGAATTGTGGTCTTGTATCCTCTTTAGAAGCTTTGACTCACAATTGTTTAGCTTGTATATGTTCTAAGAAGGGGATCAGTCTTCGAAGAACAAGATACCTCAGTAACATTTGTAAGAGACGACACGCACAGAGACAGACAAAACACACAAACAAAACGCACAGAGACAAATAAAGACCAAGTAAACCAAATAAAGCACATTGAGCAAACAGGACTCAAGACTGACTGACCGGACTGTCTCTTACAAATGGAACTTTTGAGGTTGGAAATGTGCCATGTTCGGGGTACCTGTTCTCCTGACATGTGAGCCAATTTGTAAGACCCTTTGCCGAGGACTTCTGATACCCGATACGGACCTTCCCATGTGGGTTCGAGTTTGCCCAGCTTTTCTGCTCGGCTTACTTCGTTGTTTCTCAGGACGAGATCTCCCACTTGAAATTGCAGCTTCTTCACCCTTTGGTTGTAATACCGGGCTACTTGCTCCTTGTACTTGGCTGCTTTTATGCATGCCAATTCTCTTCTTTCTTCGGCAAGATCTAGCTCGGCTCTCAGTCCGTCGTCATTCATTTCTGAGGAGAAATTTAGAGTTCGGGGACTGGGTACGCCGATCTCCACCGGAATTACGGCTTCAGTGCCGTACACCAGACTGTATGGAGTTTCACCATTGGAGGTTGTGGGTGTAGTTCGGTAGGACCATAGGACTTGAGGGAGATTTTCTACCCATTGTCCTTTGGCTTGTTCTAACGAGCTTTTAACCCTTTCACCAGGATACGATTTGTTACCTCCGTTTGTCCGTTTGCTTGTGGATGAGAGACCGAAGTGAACCGCTGTTGAATATTCAGCTCTTGGCACCAATTCTTGAACGTCTTGTCGGTGAACTGAGTCCCGTTATCCGAGATGAGGATGTGGGGTATGCCAAATCGGCACACTATGTTCTTCCAGACGAAATCCAATGCCTTCGAGCTCGTTATCGTAGCTAATGGTTCAGCTTCTACCCACTTCGTAAAGTAATCCACGGCAACGACTAGGAACTTCATTTGCCGAGGAGCTTGAGGAAGTGGTCCCACTATGTCTATGCCCCATTGCATGAAAGGCCAAGGGCTTTGCATAGTGGATAGATCGGTCTGCGGCATTCTTGGGATATTTGCATGGATTTGGCACTTCGGGCATGTCTTGACGAGCTGCACTGCTTCTTGTACCAAGGTTGGCCAATAATATCCCCATCTTAGAACTTTTTTAGCTAAAGCTCTAGCTCCGATGTGGCTACCGCACGACCCTTCATGAACTTCTCTGAGGATGTAGTCCGTCTCTTCTGGTCCTACGCACCGCAATAACGGCTGGAGGTAAGACTTTCTAAAGAGGACTCCTTCATGAAGTTCGTACCGAAGTGCTCGGCACGTGATCTTCCGAGCTTCTCTCTTATCTTCGGGCAATTGTCCTTGATCCAGATATTGCAAGATCGGCGTCATCCAGTTCGGCGAGCTGGATATTGAATGTACCTCGGCTTCATCAATGCTTCGATGCATTAATTCTTCCGCCTTTGAGCTCGGATCTGAGGCCAACTTACTTAAGGTATCTGCTCGGCTATTTTCCGCTCTGGAACGCGGATTATCCGAAAATAGGAGAAACTTCGGCTGATGCTTTGCGCTTTGTCCAAATACTTCTTCATTCTCTCGTCACGGGCTTCACTGGTACCCAACATGTGATTTACTATGACTTGTGAATCACAATGGACTTTGAGAGATTTGACGAGCAGACTTTGCGCTAACTGAAGTCCGGCCAGGAGGGCTTCGTACTCGGCTTCATTATTAGTAGTGGGGAATAGGAACCGAAGTGAGTAGGTTACCTCGTGTCCGTCGGGAGCGACGAGTAAAATACCAGCTCCACTTCCCATCTTGTTTGAAGCTCCATCTACGAATCCGCTCCAGCAGTCTGGCGGCTCTACTTCGGATTCCAAGGGCTGTGCAAGTTCGGCATTGGCAGACTTTTTCTGTTCGGCAATGACAGGGATTGCTTGATCGAACTTGGCCTCTGTAAGAAAATCTGCCAAGGCTTGTCCCTTGATGGCTTTCCGAGGTAGGTACTCGATCGAGTGTTCTCCCAGCTCTATGGCCCATTTGGCGATTCTGCCTGATGCTTCTGGCTTGGTCAAAACTTGCCGAAGAGGCAGATCGGTTAAGACACATACCTTGTGAGCATAGAAGTATGGCCGCAGTCTCCTTGCTGCATTTATTAACGCCAGAGCAATTTTTTCCAGAGGTTGATACCTTGTTTCTGGACCTCTTAATGCTCGGCTTGTAAAGTAGATGGGAAACTGCTTTAGGCCTTCTTCTCGTACAAGCACCGCGCTGATGGTTTGATCTGATGCCGCTAAGTATAAGAATATTACTTCGGCTTCGGTTGGAGCAGAGAGAATAGGAAGCTCGGCTAGATAACTTTTGAGCTCGTCAAAGGCCTTTTTCTGCTCGGCTCCCCACTCGAATTTTGGTGCTTTTTTCAACACTTTGAAGAACGGCAGTTGCTTTTCGGCTGCTTGGGAAAGGAATCGATTCAGTGCGGCTAGACATCCGGTTAGCCTTTGCACGTCATGTATGGACTTCGGCATTGCCATGTTTTGAATGACTTGGACTTTTGAAGGGTTTGCCTTGAGTCCGTCCTTTGAAACCCAACAACCCAGAAATTTTCCTGAATCTACCAAAAAGGTACATTTTTGGGGTTGAGTTTGAGGTTGGCTTTCCGGAGCACGTCGAGAGTGGATTTGAGGTTGTCTTCGTACTCCGAAGTGCTTTTGCTTTTGACAACTATGTCGTCGACATACACTTCAACCTGTTTCCCGATTAGGTGCCGAAAAAGCTTGTCTACCATCCTTTGATAAGTGGCTCCGGCATTCTTTAAACCGAATGGCATCTTTTTATAAGCGAAAATGCCGAAATCGGTGATGAAAGCTGTTTTCGGAGCGTCACTCTCATCCATCAACACTTGGTGATATCCTTTGTATAAATCAAGAAACAGAAAATTTCGAAGCCGATCAAAGCTTCTACTTTTTTATCTATATTCGGAAGGGGATAGCAATCTTTTGGACAGTGCTTGTTTAGATCGGTAAAATCTATGCACATCCGCCATCCTCCTCCTTTTTTCTTGATCATCACAGGATTGGCCACCCAAGAAGGATATTTCACCTCGAATAGTACATCCGCTTTTAGTAATTGGCGGACTTCGTCATGGATGACTTGGCTTCTTTCTGCCGCAAAGAGTCTTTGCTTCTGTTTTACTGGCCGGATTGAAGGATCAATATTTAACCGATGAGTGATTACCTCGGGGGGCACTCCGGTCATGTCCAACGGAGACCATGCAAAGACATCTTTGTACTCCTTGAGGAGCTGAATGGTCTTTTCCCGGAGTAGAGGCGTTCCTGCGAAGCCGACGTTGACCGTTCTGGATGGATCATCTTCGTATAACTGAACGGTCATTGAGTTCGGCTCTGAAGTGACTTCGGTCATCTCGCTTGCCTCCGACTCCGGTTGCTGTGATTGCTATGCTTGATGGTGCCGAACTGATTGTTCGGCACTTTTTAGCGCAATCTGCAGACATTCTTTTGCTCTCTTTTGATCACCTCGGATGACCGCTATCCCATTTTTAGTGGGAATCTTGATGGTGAGGTGATAAGTAGAGCAAACGGCCCGAACTGTGTTGAGCCAGTCCCTCCCCAGGATGATGTTGTACGGAGACCGAGCTTTCACCACAAAGAACTCGATCATCGTATTGGAGCTTGTAGGCGCTTTTCCCACCGTGATCGGAAGGCTGATAATACCTTCAGGGCGGGTGTCCTCCTGGGCGAAACTTTTCAGAGGAAGTGGAGCCGGACTGAGCCGAGCTGGATCCACTTCCATTTTATCGAAACATTCTTTAAAAAGAATGCTGACTGACGCTCCTGTATCCACAAATACTCTGTGGACCAGTTTGTTTGCCACCCCGGCTTGGATGACAATAGCGTCTTGGTGAGGAGAGATGGCTGGGACGGGATCGGCATCTGAAAATGTAATCACTTCGTCTTTCTTCAGCCTTTTATGTGTTGGTTCCTCTTGATTGGAACCTCTGCGTTCTGCTTTTAGGGACGACTTAGTCTTCCCGGCTGGGAGAGCATCAATAGTCAGGATTACTCCATCGTATTGCGGCTCGTCGTCGTCTTCGGGATCCTCATGTCTTTTCGGATCCTGAGGATTGCAGTTCGCACTTCTCTGCCTTTTGTTCTTTTTCGGCTGCTTGCTTTGGTATTTTTTTAACGTTCCTGTTTTCACAAGAACGTCAATACCTGCAGCCAAATCTCGGCACTCCTCGGTATCGTGACCGTGGGTTTGATGGAAGGAGCAATATTGATCCTGAAGTCGCCGTGCGGCTGATTTCGTCATCCGCTTTGGTTTTTCGAACATATCGGAATGTAGTTCGAAAATTTCCGCTCTTGACTTGTTTAATGGTACGAACTGAGCGGGCGGCTTCTCAGGATTGAGACGTGGTCCCAATCTGCCTTGTACTGGTGCCCTTTGAATTCTTTCAAAAGGAGTTCGGCGAGGAAGCACCTGGTCGCTTTGATCGGGCTTCCTTTTGTCTCCTTGGGATGAGCTGTCTAACGACCGTTTTCGACGGTCTGCCTCATCCGCACGAGAAAACTGGTCCGCAATGTCCCACATTTCTTGAGCTGTTTGCGGACCGCACTCCACGAGCTTTCTGTAGAGAGCTCCGGGCAGGATTCCATTTTGGAATGCCGAGATGACAAGTAGATCATTGAGATTATCTACTTGTAGGCATTCCTTATGGAATCTCGTCAGGAAGTCGCTGATCTTTTCGTCGCGACCTTGACGTATAGAAAGCAGCTGAGCCGAAGTGATTCGGGCTTCCGCTTTCTGAAAGAACCTCCTGTGGAAAGCATCCATGAGATCTCGGTAGGATCTGATGCTGCCTTGAGGAAGGCTGTCGAACCACTTCTGGCGTTCCCGATGAGCAACTCGGGAACAGCTTGCACATGTGGACCTCATTGAGACCCTGGTTCGCCATATTATATTGATAGCGTCCCAAGAAGTCATGAGGATCCTCTAGCCCGTCATAAGTCATTGACGGTGTCCGGTAGTTCCGCGGCAAAGGAGTCCGGGTGATGTCGTCCGAGAATGGAGTCTTTAATGCTCCGTACATGGCGAACCCGACATCTCTTCGGTACGGAGGAGATGGAGTTCTCCTGTGGTTCCGGTACCGAGGAGGAACATGTCGGGGTTGAGGATTCTTTCTCCTGGAAGACACGTCACTACTGCG
The DNA here is from genome assembly GCF_004379255.2 of Salvia splendens. Lineage (NCBI taxonomy): Eukaryota > Viridiplantae > Streptophyta > Magnoliopsida > Lamiales > Lamiaceae > Salvia > Salvia splendens. The sequence continues at coordinate 33,593 of NW_024598724.1, forward strand.
GTAGTGACTTTCATGTCTGGATGAGGAGGGAGAATCCGCCGTTGTCTTCTCCGACTGTTGGCTCTTCTGCAGGAAGGTTAAGAACTCCTCCTGCTTCTCGGCCAAGAACAGCTTGACAGCCTCGTTCAAATCAGGCTGCTGGGAAGACTCGGTGTGTGGACCTTTTGAGCGGCTTGCTCCTTCTCCGTGAGAACTGGAAGTAGATTTTTCACGAGGCTGCTTTCCAGGCCTATGGGCTGCTGGATTAGCTTCCTCATGGTTATCACGGACGGAGGCACGGGTGTTATGTGATCTGGTATGCATTTTTTTTTTTTTTTTTTTTTTTTTTTTTTTTTTTTTGGTAGAAGAGGATCAAAAACTCGCTTTATCACAAATTTGGTTCTCTGTTCCCACAGACGGCGCCAGTGATGAAGCGGCGAATTTTCGATGGTAATTAATGCACGTAAAATAAATTACGACACAGAGGTTTTACGTGGTTCGATTTACTGAGGTAAATCTACGTCCACGGGGAGAAATGGGGGCAGGTTTGTATTGCTTGATCTGCGAATTACAGCTTACAACACTGGCCTGCTTTATGATATTCTCTCTAGAGAGCTTTTTTAGAGTTTAAAAGAAGAAGCAGAAGACCTTATCTATCTGACCTAGGTTCTATTTATACAGTGAACTAAGATCGTGGCATGCAGCATTTATTAGGTAGTGGATGTCGTGGAGATCGTGGCGACCTTGCATGGGTCCACTATCCTGCATGAGTTAATGACTGCTTGACACCACTAAATAGATCGTCGGTGTAGTGGAGGTGGAAATCTTGTATGAGTCCACTATCTCCTAGTTCGGTCGAATACTGAGACCGAACTGCTGAATTATTGCCGAGCAGCTTTTGCCGATCTGAGAGTAGAGCTTGATGCCGACCTGAGAGCAGAGCTTGATGAGTTAGCTTTCACCGAGCTGTAGGCTGGGGCCGAACTCTTTGGTTGTACCGAACTGAACTCTTTAGTCACGCCGGACTGATACTCTTTAGTCATGCCGAACTGATACTCTGTCTTGGGCTTTACTGCTGTTGGGCTTGTTTAGTACGTACTCCATCATTGATCTTCAAAAATTTCATTTGCACTTTTCTAATTACCACAAGAATTGAATAAAAAAAAACATATTCACTTTAATTACAACGCAAGATTGATACACCAAACGCGTCACAACACTCGTATTGCATTACAATTTAAACACAACACTCACTTTTTAATCATGTGTTTGGTGTCCTCTATGCGACGGACCCGACGGAGGAACGCCGTTACCCGCCAACCGACGATTCCGAATATTCTTCGATGGTTCTTTGAGCGTTGCAGAGGAGAGATGGATGCTGCCCAAGATATACTTATCATCAACAACATCAATATCATTACCCCAGCTAAATAGTAGTTCAACCTGCACTCATAAACAAATTTGATCACCATCATAAACAAATATAGTAGCAAAACCAATTAAAGGGCACTTCTATGTTTATTGCACAAGTCACAACCGTTATTTATATAGTTCAATTTTTTTTTTATAAAATTATTCCTTAATCAAATGATCAATTAAGAGAATGGCCACGTAACTAAATGTCACACGGACCTCATCGTCCACTGGAACCACTGGATTCATGTCAAAGTTGGTGTAGTAATTATAGATGTATTAAGACGTGGCTTGAAGTTAATGGATAGTATCCAACTTTAATGAATCTCTCATTTTCTACACTACTTTATTGAAGTTGCACTTTCTTCTTCTATTTTTGTCATTTTTATATTGCGGTATATATTATTCAACTAAGATCAAATTTATAAAATATAGTACTCCCTCCCTCCCAATAAAGTTGAGACAAAACTTTTGGGCACGGAGATTAAAAATTTATATTAAATAAATAGGAGAAATGAAAAAAGTAGAAAAGATAAGAGAGAGTAAAGTAAATGATAGAATAAATTAAGAGTGATTAGATATTTTATCTTTTGTTAAAAAGGAAATGACTCAATTTTATTGGGACGGACTAAAAAGGAATACGACTCAACTTTTTTAGGGCGGAGGGATTACTACTTATATACGCGTGATTTGTGGCGTGCATATTCAATATATAGTAAAAGAATTTGTTTTTAATTGGCAGCAAGTCCAATCCTCCTTTTGCAGTTCACTTAGGATTCGAATATGTCTGTCTTCTTTTAAATTTTCATTTTCAACCTATGCATTACTTTTGATAGATTATAATTTTTTCTTCTTTTGATTACTGATGCAATGTCTTCTAGCTGCAAATACTACCGCAAGTGAATAGTACACTACAACGAAAAACGGAATAAAGATAGTACTCCCTCCGTCCCAAGTTGAGTCGTTTTGAGTCGTTTTTTTTGGGTTGTCCCAAGTTACTTGAGTCATTTCTCTTTTTGGTTAAAAATAAAACATCTAATCACACCTACTTTATTATTTATTTACTTTACTTTCTCCCATCTCTCTTAATTCATTTTCTCTTCTACTTTATTTTACTTTATTTAACTCTTTAAACACAACTTTCTTAAATCTCGTGCCGAAAAGACACGCCTCAAGTAACGTGGGACGGAGGGAGTAATTTTTATTGCTATTAAGGACGCTAATTTGTGTATCTAATTATACTACCAACACTTCATAAAATGTCTTTATTGTTAATGGTCCAACAAAAATTAGAGGACAATAATAGAAGCGTCCTAAAAAACAAAAGATTAAGATAATTTGTCATTAACTAAGGGACACTTTCTTTTTACGTCCTAAATTATGGTTCTTTTCAAAAAATTTTAAACGTTAGTAATTGCGTCTCAATTTTTATTTTCATAAAAGATAGTAAGTTTTTTGTAGTTGGTAGTATAATTATAACATTAAGCTAAGAATATCATATCTATAGGGATCAGGGAATCTAAACCTAAGTACTGTACGCTAAAATCAATCAATATATATGATCTAGATTCAAAATTAACAATTATAAGATTGTTGACTTAAGACAATTGATAAATAAATGTAAACTTGGAGAGTTAATATCGTGAAACGAACCTTTGAGGCTTTAATTTGATTGATTACTAAGTTAATCTAGTTAGTACATCTGATGTTATTCTAAATCAAATTTCATTAGGATGATCACTAATATATATAGTCTAAATTTTTTTTTTGAAATTTATAAATCATAGATTACATACTATAATCAGGCCTCTGTCTGGTTTACTAGCATAGCATACAATTTCCAATAATTTATGCACATATATCCTCACACTTAATAATTATATTGAGTTAAGATTTTAATTATTTACAATCACGTGCTACTAATATTCATCTCTCTAATCTGGCTCATAATATCAACTATATCAACCAGCAAAAAAAGTATACAACTAGAAGCATTAAACACGGAATAGTCAAAACAAAAAACAGCAGTAAACAGCATTCTCTAGCCCTATGATTTTTTAAAATGAGTTTGCATTAATTTTCTAGTGCTAATTAATAATCTTGTTTTAATGCGTATAGATTAGGGTAAAACAGTATGAAAAATCAAACTATTAATCAAATAGTACAAAAAAACAAACAATATTATGGGCCAATTCGAGGAGGACTGCATGCGTTTCATTTAAGGTAGTTGAAGAATGGACTAATATCTTTTGACTCAAAATTTGTGTGCTTCTTATCAATCCATTAGTTTTATAATCATAAAGTTCTCTTTATTGCCATCTTTGTAAAAGTGGTTTATACCTTTCAGGTCATGCAATAATCCTAATTAGCCAAATAATAGTCTATGGATAATTCAATAACGGTCATAATTATTTAATCTCATTTTTTATATTTTAATCTATAGTAGTATTATATATTGTGCAACTCGACACTATTTTTTTATATAATAATGTAATATAAATGAATACCAATAATTCTTTTTAAATAAAAAACCAAACGTTGGTTGATGATTTTTTGAATAATAATTTTGTTAGAAAATAATTGATGAGACTGGTATACGTTTGAAATTTTATCCAACAATAGAATTTTTAGTCACATATGTGCATGACACATATATGGTTCTAAAAGGGAAGATTTGACTTAGTAGTAGGTGAAACTTTGAAAATAATAGTTATCTTAATTCCAACCTGTCAAACTTAATTGGATATATTATTTGATTTAATATATTTATTCCACTTTATGTTCAATCAAAGCAAATTAATATCTAATGCTTGCGTAGAATATATATTTTTACTTTACTGGGCATGCACTAATTATTAACTGGGACAAATAAACTAATATTTTATTATAGAGCACCGTCACAACCGACAGAAAAAACATTTCAGATTTATTTACTTGGTGTCTCAAATAGTAGGATTTTTCAATATTTTTATAAATTAAATACATTTTAAAAATCGCACATGGTTCCGATAATATTATCATCGAGCTTTATAGATATAATTATTCGTGTAGCGAACTACAAAAAAAGTCACGTTTAATTTGTATTTTCCGGTACCTAGTAAAAATGATATCATGACAGAAATTTTTAGACAAAAACTTAAGCACATTTAAAATAATTTTCCACTATTTTCGGGGTTTTGTCACTTTTTTGGAGTTAAGAGCTATTTCAGTCATTAAATTTTGAGCATTATTTCTCTCTCATTCCCATTTATTTCTTTGCAATTTAATTATTTCTCTCCGCTTGTTTAGCCTTTCTACAAGATTAATATTTTGAGGAAAAGATAAATATTTTTTTTGAAATTTTCATACTTTATCTAATGAATCCCTGTAATATACGACATACTCCCGTCTCCCTCCATCCACCATTTAAAGAAGCATTTTGACTCGACACGGATTTTAAGAAATTGTTTGACTTTGTAAAGAAAAGTAAATGGAGAAAGTGAGTGAAATGTGAGACCCATTTAAAGTATTAGTTTTAGAGTGAACTTAAAAAACAGTTCCTGGACTATAGGTTTATCTCGCCCATAGTCTGTGGACTTTAAAAACATCCTCTGACAAACGTGGACTAAGGGTTTATCTTGAAAATGGTCATTTTGGCCTTTTTTTCAGTCGAAAATACCCTTTGGGGGGTTTGAACAATTCGGTCATTTAAAAAATCTAACTTTTTAGGGTGTATGATATAATATCGGTACGATTGGCAATTACTACTAAAACTGACAAAAAAGAGAAAAAGAAAATTTAATATTATAAATTCCATACTTTGATGTTAAGGGCGAACTTGCATAAAATAGTTTTTAAGATTAAAAATTTTAACAAAATAAAAGTTCAAAATGGTGAAAAATATAAAATTTCAAAAATATCACTTCTTATGGCAGATGATAATATGTGTAGGGTAGGGCTCGCAAAATATATCGTAATACCGAAATACCGCACTTATCGTACCGAAAAAATACCGAAAATACCGAATTTGCGGTATACCGCAAGTTGCGGTACGATATGATACCGTACCGATAGATTTCGGTACGGTAAAGGTATAGATTTTCCTATACCGCGGTATACCGCAATATACCGCATTTACACTATTTACCAAAAATTTGATATATATGTTATATTTAAAATTTATATAAAAAATAGTTAATATAACCCTACTTTCATATTTTAGTTCAACCGCCCCAACCCCAAACACACATATGCAAAGATGCAAATCAAGTCCACTATATAGATTTGATTATGGTGTAGTTTTAATCTTTTTGATATTATTTAAATAAGTGAAATTTTATTTTAAATATTCGGCTATAATAGAATTTTTTGGGTATGAAACACAAGTATTACGGTATGTCATACCTTATTTTGGTATACCGTACTCGGTATGCCATACCTTATTTTGGTATAATGTAAAAGTACGGTATACCGCAATAAAGTATGGTAACGGTATCGGAAATAATCATGCCAATTTTGCGGTATACCGCAATGAGGTATACCGAAAAATTCGGTAAGGTATAGGTATGACATTTTCTCATACCGCAATTTACGGTACAGTATGCGGTGTGACATTTTGAGTGCGGTATACCGTACCGTGCCACCCCTAGTGTAGGGATGTCAGTGTAGTTTGAAGCCTGTGGGCTGGCCCGAATAGCCCACTAAATTTATAGGGTTAGGGCTAGGAATTTCTAGCCCGATAAAATCAAAACATGATTAGCCCGCATCCGATTAACCTGCAACTCGTTAGGGCCAGACCCGAAAACAAGATTGGTTGGCCCGAAACCCGATAAAATTTATATTATTCAACTTTTTTAATCATAATTCGGCACTTCATTGATTAATTTTATAATATAGATAGCTAAAAATAACTTTTAATTTTATATTAAATATAAAAATTATTTATATATTAGATTTTATTAATATAATAATTGATAAATAAATTAAAACTTCAAATTGACTAAAAAAATATTTAAATTTCTAAAATATGATTAAAATTTCACGAAATATCTCAAATATTAGTATTTGATCATGTTTATGATTGATTTTAAGTATATATCTCAAATTTATCATAATTAAATATTTTAGATTTTATGAATATAACTAATTTTCATCAATATTTATTGGATTGATCGCATGTTAATCTTATCGGTAGTAACCCGATTAACCCGCTGGGTTAGCCCGAAACCCCTAGCTTTTTAGGGTCATGGTTGAACTTCTATAACCCGAAAGAAATCACAGCCCGATTAGCCCGCACCCGTTTGATCTGCAACCCGACCAAGGTTGGCCCGAAACCCGACAGGCCGACCCGATTGACATCCTAGATATGTGGACAATCATGATGGGCTTGGGGCAGACATATATTGGTTTGACCACCAAGTCGGGCTTTCAAGTGGGCTTTTATTTCGCTTTTTGAAAACCCATAATATATAATAATACATCCTAAGAATTATATGGGCCGACTCCTCGGCGGGGACGCGGCGCATGGAGTAGGGCCGCGGCGCTGACCGCGACGCCCTATTTCATAGCACCGGCGGCCGCGGCGCCAGCAAAACTCTTTTTTTTTTGGTTTTTTTGTTTATAAATACTCCATTTTCATCCTATTCACCTCGCACACATCTACACCCTTTTTCTTTTGATTTTTTTTAATTTTTTTGGACTTTTTCGGATAAAATAATTTAATTTGTGGCTGCGTACAAGTCCACTATTAGGTTTGGATAAATTTTTCGGTGGTTGTGCTTGTGCTTGGCCAAACTATCGTGGACCCTCTAAAACATTATAAGCTGAATAGTCCATGTAGTACTTAATATTGATAAAATAAATAGTGCATACTATTGAAGACTATTTAGAAAAGAATTGCATAAAATTCCTCATGCAAATTACACCTAATTATTTTTACCGGCATAGTACTAAACAACAGCAAAATTAATGGACTAGATTTTACAACCTAGCTTTTCGCCGGAACTAAATACACCTGGGTTTGCACCACTGTGTGCCCGACCCGAAATCCGGGCACCACCGTCTGTAAAAGCCACTCTCAAATCACCAACTGCCGCCGCGAACACATCATGGAACACATTTTCCATATACACCTCCGAAAATCGCGAATTTCTCTCCGCTTGAAAAACCCCAACTTCAAAACCAAACGAAAATGCCAAACAATGAAGTAACCAAACTCTTCTCGACATTTCAGCCAACATCTTGAAGAACTCCGTTTCCGGCAAATCCCCGCCGTTCACCATCTTCCTCTTGTTTAAATTTGTGAAAGTGTGTCCATGCAAACTACTGGAGCTCGGCTTCTGAGCTCGGAAATGAAGATCGGCTTTGAGTCCGGTTGTGATCGAGTGGTGGAGCCTCGGCAGCTCCGAGAAGAGATCAAGAAATAAAGCTCGGCTTTGAGCTAGCCGAGAAAGGCAGTTCGGTTGATAACCGAGAAAGGCAGTTCGGTTGATAGCCGAGAAATGCAGTTCGGTTGCTAACCAAGAATGGCAGTTCGGTTGATAGCCGAGAAATGCAGTTCGGTTGCTAACCAAGAATGGCAGTTCGGTTTTAGCCGAGCAGCGGTTATAACTAACTTTGGGAAATAGAGTTAGTTGGATTTTATTTCTTGATTGCATCTTGTATAAATAGCTCGATAGAGCTCAGTAGTGAGAGACGCAGAACACAGATTACACACACAATTAGAAGAGAATTCTTGCACTAGCTAGCGTTTGCTTAGAGTGATAGATTGTGAGTGTGAAGTTCTTGTATTGAGAGTTCCATCAATAAGATTCCGGTCATCTTCTCCGTGGACGTAGGTGGATTATCACCGAACCACGTTATATCGTTTGCGTGCTTTATTTCCTCGTTCGTGCGTGTGTGAGATCGGCGGTATCACGACCCAACAAGTGGCGCCGTCTGTGGGAAGACTTCCACGATTTGCCGATTGATTGGTTTCTGGGTGAGTTCGTGTCTAGAGGTTCCGTTGTATAAGCTGATCTTGGCGATTGCCCACCGCTCGTTTTGAGAAATGTCTACAGCCAAGTTCGAGGTGGAAAAGTTCACCGGGAGAAACGATTTTGGGCTGTGGAGGCTGAAGATGAAGGCCATCTTGATGCAGCAAGGCCTATGGGATATCTTGAAGAATGAAGGTGACGCTAAAGAAGGCAAACCTGATGCTGATGAAAAGGAGAAGCAAAGGCTTCAAGATATGCAGTATAAGGCTTATAGCACCCTGATCTTGAACCTCACGGACAGGGTGCTAAGGGAAGTTTCCAAGGAGGAGACGGCTGCAGGAGTATGGGGGAAACTTGAGTCATTGTACATGACCAAGTCTCTGGCGAACCGGTTACATTTGAAGCAAAGGCTTCTTGCTTTCAAGTTTTCAGATGGGAAGAGCATTTCTGAACAGCTCGAGGAGTTTGGGAAATGCATAGATGATCTTGAGAATATCGATGAGGTCATTAAAGATGAGGATAAGGCATTGATGTTGCTCAATTCCCTGCCTAAAAGTTATGAGCACTTCAAGGATGCAGTGCTTCTTGGAAGAGAAACCAAGGTCACCTATGAAGAGATTCATTCTGCATTGAAGATGAAGGAATCGCAGAAGGCTAATAACAAACAAACTGATCCAGTAGCTGAGAGTCTGCATGTGAAAAATAATCAGAATAAAAGGGGTTCCAAGAAGAAGTTCCAGAAGAAGGAAGAAGGTGGAGTATGGAAGGAGAAGAGAAGCTGTCACTACTGTAAGAAACCGGGCCATTTAAAGAAGCATTGTTTTGCTTGGAAGAGGAAACAAGAGCAAGAAAAGGCTGGGAACATAGAGACTGCTGATCTGGCTCAGGATGTTGAAGATAATGAAGCTTTGAATATCCACTCAGGGGCCAAGATTGAAGAATGCTGGATCATGGATTCAGGGTGCTCCTTCCACATTTGCTCACACAAATCTTGGTTCCAAGAATTATCAGCTTGGGAAGGATCAGTGATGCTAGGAAATGATCAAGTGTGCAATGTCAAGGGCATTGGGAACATCAGATTGAGGATGAAGGATGGGAGTATGAAGACTCTCACAGAAGTCAGATTCATTCCTCAAATCAAGAGAAATTTAATATCTCTTGGAATGCTAGAGTCAAAAGGGTGCAGATTCAACTCTGGTGATGGGATCCTCACAGTAACAAAAGGCACCAGAATTGTGATGGAGGCCCAGAGAAAGAACAGCCTATACTATTTGCTGGGTGAAACCGTGGTTGATGCTGTGAATCTTGCCCAGACAGAAGACCTGCATCTATGGCATGCCAGGCTTGGACATGTGGGTGAGAAAGGCATAAGAGAGCTGGCTAAACAAGGAGTGATGAAGTTAAGTGCATCAGACAGCCTAAAGAAATGTGAATCTTGCATTCTAGGAAAGGCAAAGAAGCTGCCATTTTCTGGTGGGAAACACACTTCATCAGCCCCATTTGTGTATGCCCACAGTGACTTGTGGGGGCCATCCCAAACTGAATCCATAGGTGGAGGTAAGTATTTCATCTCCATCATAGATGATTACTCAAGAAAAGTGTGGATTTACATTCTAAGAGAGAAGTCCCAAGCTTTTGAAAAATTTAGAGAATGGCATGCTAGATATGAGAATGAAAAGGGCTCAGTGCTTAAATATCTAAGGACTGATAATGGCATGGAGTTTCTGTCTGCGGAGTTTGATAGTTTCTGTAAGGTGAAAGGGATAAGAAGGCATAGGACCGTGCCAAGAAATCCTCAACAGAACGGGCTGGCAGAAAGAATGAATAGGACATTGCTAGAAAGGGTGAGGTGCATGCTATTCTACTCTGGAATGCCAAAGAGATTCTGGGCAGAGGCTGTCTCTACTGCAGCTAATCTGATCAATAAGTGTCCATCATCTGCTATATCCAATGAGACCCCAGATCAAAGATGGTATGGAAGCCTAGGTGATTACTCAGCCTTGAAGGTGTTTGGGTGTGCTGCTTATGCACACATTAAGCAGAGTAAATTGGAGCCAAGGGCAAAGAAATGTGTGTTGTTGGGATACCAAGATGGGGTAAAAGGATACAGATTGTGGAATTTGGATAGAGAAGGCAGAAATATCATTGTGAGCAGAGATGTGACATTCAATGAAGAGGAGATGCCATTTAAAGATGATGGGAAGCCCTCTGGTGGTGGCAGTAGCTCTGAAATGCAAAACCTTGAGTTTGGTGGAGAATCTGCTGGAACAGACACTGATGAGGATGTTGTGATCACAGGAAATCAAGAAGAAGGTGGAGCAACTAGCTCTCAACATACTCAGAACACAGGTGAGCAGGAGTCACCAGTGCAGCAAGGCTGCTGCAGCTCAAGGGGCCAGAAGAAATCCAAGAAGAAATGCAGGCCTACCTAGCAGATTCTCAGATTATGACATGAGCTTCTTTGCTCTATGTGTAGCAGAAGTACTCATGTTTTCAGAACCCTCAACCTATGAAGAAGCCATGAGTTGCAAGGAAAGTCAGAAATGGATCAAGGCCATGGAAGAAGAAATAGAGTCCTTGCTGAAAAATGGGACTTGGATTTTGGTGACTGATCCAGGGACTCAGAAGCTGATCAGTTGCAAATGGCTGTTTAAGAAGAAAGTAGAGGTGGGGGAAGTTGAAAGCATACGGTTTAAGGCAAGGCTGGTTGCTAGAGGATTCACACAAGTAGAGGGTATTGACTACACAGAGGTGTTCTCTCCAGTGGTGAAGCACACTTCCATTCGGATCTTATTGGCCATGACTGCTCATTTCAACTGGGAGCTGCATCAACTTGATGTGAAGACAGCATTTTTGCATGGAGATCTAGAGGAAACGATCTATATGATGCAGCCTAAGGGTTTTGAGAAGCCGGGAGAAGAAAAGAAAGTTTGCTTGTTAAAGAAAAGCCTATATGGGCTCAAGCAAAGCAGCCGGCAGTGGAACAAGAAGTTTCATGAGCAGATGGAATTGATGGCATTTGAGAGATCCAGTTTTGATAGCTGCGTGTATGTCAAGAGAAGTGGAAATCTAATACTGGCCTATCTACTGCTGTATGTGGATGATATTCTGCTGGCAGGATCAAGCAAAAGTGAGCTGCTGTCTGTCAAGGAGGAGTTGAAGCAGAGATTTGATATGAAAGATCTTGGGGAAGCCAAGAGAATCTTGGGTATGGATATTGTCAGGAACAGAAAGAAGAAAGAACTGAAATTGGTTCAGGCTGATTATATCAGAAAGGTGGTAGAAAAATACCAGGTAAGGAGTGAAAAGTCAGTATCCACTCCATTGGCTAGCTGCTTCAAACTCAGTAAAGAACAGATGCCAAAGACAGCTGAAGATAGAGAAGAGATGAGCAGGATACCCTATGCAAATATAGTGGGAAGTGTGATGTACTTGATGATATGTACAAGGCCGGATGTGGCTCATGCCATAAGCGTTGCAAGCAGATATATGGCTGATCCAGGTAGGGATCACTGGGCAGCACTAAAGTGGATTCTGAAATATCTGAAAGGGTCTGTCATGGTTGGCTTGAAGTTTGGTGGTGGAGTTTGGTCTGAGGAGAGGGAAGTCCTAGAAGGATTCTGTGACTCGGATTATGCGGCTAACTTAGACAACAGAAAGTCTCAGAGTGGTTACATCTTCACACTATATGGCACAGCAATCAGCTGGAAATCAAATTTGCAGTCTGTGGTTGCACTGTCCACAACCGAAGCTGAGTATATTTCTCTGACTGAGGCTGCAAAGGAAGGAAAATGGTTGCAAGGAATCTTGGAAGATTTAGGAATGAAGCTGGGAGCAGTGAAGATTAACTGTGACAGCAACTCGGCTATATGTTTAGCAAAACATCAAATGTTCCATGAGAGGTCGAAGCATATAGATGTGAGGAGACACTTCATCAGAGATGAGATTCAAAGTGGAAAGATCAATGTGGTGAAAGTTCCTACCGAAGAAAATGCATCAGACATGTTGACAAAATCTCTGCCAACTTCGAAATTCAAACATTGTTTGAAGTTGGTTGAGATTGTGGAGTGTTGAAGCTTGTAACAAGGATTGAGAAGGGAATCCAGATATTGATGGAGTTTTGCAAGGACAAGGTGGAGATTTGTGAAAGTGTGTCCATGCAAACTACTGGAGCTCGGCTTCTGAGCTCGGAAATGAAGCTCGGCTTTGAGTCCGGTTGTGATCGAGTGGTGGAGCCTCGGCAGCTCCGAGAAGAGATCAAGAAATAAAGCTCGGCTTTGAGCTAGCCGAGAAAGGCAGTTCGGTTGATAACCGAGAAAGGCAGTTCGGTTGATAGCCGAGAAATGCAGTTCGGTTGCTAACCAAGAATGGCAGTTCGGTTGATAGCCGAGAAATGCAGTTCGGTTGCTAACCAAGAATGGCAGTTCGGTTTTAGCCGAGCAGCGGTTATAACTAACTTTGGGAAATAGAGTTAGTTGGATTTTATTTCTTGATTGCATCTTGTATAAATAGCTCGATAGAGCTCAGTAGTGAGAGACGCAGAACACAGATTACACACACAATTAGAAGAGAATTCTTGCACTAGCTAGCGTTTGCTTAGAGTGATAGATTGTGAGTGTGAAGTTCTTGTATTGAGAGTTCCATCAATAAGATTCCGGTCATCTTCTCCGTGGACGTAGGTGGATTATCACCGAACCACGTTATATCGTTTGCGTGCTTTATTTCCTCGTTCGTGCGTGTGTGAGATCGGCGGTATCACGACCCAACAAAATTGCCGAAAAACGAGAATTCCATCTTTGGATGTACCAAGTTAAAAAATTTCCGAACAACGAGCTCGGGTTATGTTTGACGAAATGACTCAAAGAGACCGACCTCAATTTCGTGAACTCCTCGAAGAAGAAAATTCGGCGTAACTGCTTCTCTGAATTGTCGATTTTCTCGATTCCGAAGATAGGATCGTTGAAGCCGCTCAAAATCTCTCTGCAAACAAACGATTCGAACACTAAACCCCTGTGATCCTTTCTGTTGAATTTAACGCCGCCGTGAATCGCGTTGACAGCAGCGTCTATATTCCAGCTGGCGGACTCTATTTCGCGGATCAACTGTTTGGCAAAATGCCTCACAGATCTCAACGCGTAAGCACAACGACGAAATCAGTAATGCTTAAACTATGGAACGACACTGTTTCGAGAACTGAGAAATTTCCGGTAGTGCTAATCGTCTTCTCCAATAACCTATTATTAAGGTTAATCTCTTTCAAACTTTCCCTCAGCGAAGAAATCCGCGACGATTTGAGATCAATTTCCCGCTGCATTTTCCTCTTCGTGATTTCGTACGTCTTCATCAGCGACTGCTGCTCCTGAATCTCCGCCAGCATCGCCACCAAGTGCGGCGGCGACGAATCAAACTGATTCTTCAAAAACTGCCGCTTCAGCTCCGACATAGCGCGTAGCTCGTCGACGACGGCTTGATCCGCTGACTGCACTGCCACGTCGTCGTACGGAAGCTGCGCCATCTGCTGCGCAGCGTAGGCCGCCTTCACGGAGGAAACCGCCTCGAAGAGTTTGGCGATGAAAGCTTCCATGGCAGCTCTGTCTCGAAGCTCCGCCATCGCTTCTTCGCCGAACTTCTTCGACTCGCAGCATTGCAGCTTCTGCGGCGCGATCGGAATGCAAATTCCGACGCGACTTTTTGTGGATTTTTTTGAATGAGTTGATTTGGAAAATGTTTTCGCGAATTTGCTTCTTGTCGGGGATGATCGGATTGCAGAATCCATTAATTCTTCAAAATTAGGATTTTAACTTGATCAGAGCATGCGAATTTAAAATTTTTTGAAAGAAATTTGAGAAGGAGGGACAAGTGTTTTGACGAAAAGAAGAAGAAATCGAAGAAGATTTAAATTTAATAAATGTGGCAATTTGCATGCGCGTAGATGATATAGTCGCGACGAATTATGAACTTGAGCATATTTTTTAAAGGGATGGGCCCACCATTCAGTAGTCTTTAATTTAAACTTTTAAATGTTTTTGTTACTTTTCAGTTTTTATAACTACGAGTCCCATAATTTCTCACTATAGAGTTTTATTATAACAAGTTGCTTAAAGTATATATAAGGACTTACAAATATAAAACCGAACACAGTATGATTTTTTTGCTTACATATTATAGTTGAGTAGGTGGTGAAAATTTACATCATACAACATTAAATTTTAGTTACTTACTTGGAATATTATAAAGATAAAATAAATTCTAATTAATTAAACAGGTGAAATACAGAAAACTACCTAAACTATTAAAGGGAAATATTCTACAGGTTGTGTTCTAACTTCATCTTCTTCCTCCTATATCCCCTTTCCCACTTTTCTAAATATCCAGAGATTTGGATTTAAATGTAATAAATCAAAGTTCAAAAAATGATTTGCGTTTTTATAATGTAAATCCAAATATAGATATTGATTGTTTAAAAACACAAAATAGCATGCCTTTTCTTTGTATTTGAGTTTTAGTGTACCACTAGATATAGTCTAACATAATAAATTTTGATGTTTCTTGTATTTTATTTTTTGGAGTCATGATCAGACACTTTATTGAACTTATAATTTGTTTCAGTTTAACTTGAATGTTAAGCAAACACACATCACGTGGAACCATAATTAATTTACATAAACTAATATGGGTAAAGGCTAAAGCTTAAACAAATTGGTGTTTCTATTCCATCCATCTAGACCCTCGACCTCTAAATTTTATGTTAGATTTGAGATAATATAGGTCATCATAATAAATGATGAATTAGAATAAATGTATAATATGTTCCAAATTATCACTGTTTTATAGATTTTTTTTACCAATTACATTCCAGACTGTAGAAAAGTATTCAAATATATCAATTTGACAAATTATAGCTTAATATGGGATAACATCTAAAATGACTGTTTTTATAACCTCAGTCGCGTTTAATTTCTGATGATCTTATGAAGCATTCTAGGTACTGTAAAGTTTGTCCACTGGTTATTTTTGTGTTTGAGATATGAGTAAAGTTAATAAAATACTATTGTACTAATAATTTGGATATGCTAAGCTATGTAGTAAAAATAAAATAGTACTAACAAATAAATACTCCCTCCATCCCTCAAAGATTGTCTCACTTTGACCAGACACGGGTTTTAAGAAATGTAATGAAAAGTGAGTTGAAAAAGTTAGTGGAATGTGAGTTCTACTTTTATGTATTAGTTTTATAATAAAATGTGAATATGAATGACTTAGTGGAATATGAGATCGACTACCAAAAATGGTAAAAGTGAAATGAGATAAATTTTATGGGACGGACGGAAATGGAAAAATGAGACAATCTTTATGGAATGGAGGAAGTAAGTTTGGGACAGAGGTATGCAAAATTCACCATAGAAATGATAGTTCACAGGAAATCACATAAAATTGCTAACTTGTAAAACTCCGAAAAAACAGGCCAACAGAATATGAGGCGTATTTTGTGGACTTTAAGGTGTGAATTCTGCCGGCATATTAGAGCATGCACAACGGTGGACGCCGGCCCCGCGTCCGTCCACGCCACTGGCAAGGACGAGGCTCGCCGCCGTGCCAGCGAGCAGGCGACATGGCGGCACGCGATGCCGTTGCTTTTGAAATTTTTTTTTTAATTTAAAATTCGTTATTTAATTTTAAAAAATGATAAAAAAAAATATTTTCCAAATCACAAAAATATGGCCGTTTTTTTGCCCATTTTTCTGAATTTTTTTATTTATTTTTTTCCCTCAAAATCATCTATAAATACACACATTCATCATCCATTTATCACTTCAAATCATCTCTCATTCATAATTCTTATACAAACTATCAACACATTCATCTCTCACTCAAAATTTCAAATGGATTTCACTCATTTTATGGCGGAAGCAGAGCGCGAAGAACAAGAGTACCACGAACATCATTGGGCCGCTTACGAAGCATATGTCGCGGCGAATACCCCCGCTCCTCCTCCTCAACAAACTAGATTAACTCACCGCTACATCCATTGTGACTGGGAGGGAGCTCACGAAAGGCTCGTTGCTGACTATTTTGCCGACCAGCCGCGGTTTCCGACAGATTACTTCAGGCGCCGTTTTCGCATGTCAAAGCGCCTGTTCATGTGAATTGTCAACACATTGTCCGCACGTGTTGAATTCTTCCAAACAGGTCCAGATGCAGCCGGCGGCAAAGTATTACGCTGTTGCAGAAGTGTACGTGTGTCATCCGACAACTCGCTACTGGGCAAACGGCCGACCTCTTCGACGAGTATTTGCATGTCGGTGAATCTACTAGAATCCTTTGTCTTAAAAATTTTTGTGAGGGCGTTCGTTCAGCTTTCGGTGATGAATTCCTTCGGATACCCACCACCGATGATTGTCAACGGTTGCTTCGTCTTCACGAATCAGTCCATGGCTTTCCCGGAATGCTTGGCAACATTTACTGCATGCATTGGAGATGGAAGAATTGCCCGACTGCTTGGAGGGGGCAACACTTAAGCGGCCACAAAGACGGCGGCCCAACACTTATCTTGAGGCGGTCGCCGACTACCGCCTATTGATTTGACATGCATATTTCGGCGTTGCCGGATCCAACAACGACTTGAACGTGTTATATTCTTCACCCCTCTTCAATGATGTGATGAATGGTGTAGCACCGACGATCGACTTCACCGTCAACGGAACTACATACCACATGGGTTACTATCTCGCCGATGGTATCTACTCAAGGTGGTCGACTTTCGTGAAGACGCTCAGCAACCCGCACGACCGAGACGGGTTCTTTTTGCGCAGCGTCAAGAGTCCGCGCGGAAAGACGTCGAAAGAGCCTTCAGGGTCCTTCAAGCCCGATTCAACATTGTGAAGGCCCCGGCTCGGCTGTGGTACGTGAATAATATCGCCGACATCATGTTCACGTGTATTATCTTACACAACATGATTATAGTCGACGAAGGACCGAGGGCGGCTAGCTTCTACGACGAGGATGAAGCCGAAAGCTAACCGCGAATGTCACGCCCGCATTTCCTAAAAATAGGAAGTACGGTGGACCGCGACTAGGGGAGGAATAAAGAAGCGGGGAAGAAAGGGGAGAACAAGAGTACTTGACCCGAAACGTTTAATTAGAGGAAGTTCACTTCAAAACAATGTACTGTAGCGACATTTCTAAAGTTAAAGTAAACAGAGTTTAAATGAAAACATTGTATCGGATTACAAAGCAGCGGAAAAGACCAAGAGATAGATAATGCCGGGTATGACGACACGACACCATCCAAAAGGCAAAGTAAAAACACAATTTTGACTTTAATTGCTCAACATCCGTCATCCCCATCGTCGCTCAACCTGCACATTAAGAAAACAACATGCAGGGCTGAGTACTTATTGCACTCAGTGGACACACGCCAAAGTCATAGTTTGTCATGCCATATCAGTGTAACCTTGGGGTTTTAAGTGTAAGAAAATAACCCAAGTACACTAAAACATATTTCATAAATTCGACTGCGCAGTCATTTTCAGATATTGCCACCCTTATTCCCACCATCATACACTATCTGATCCAACGGGTGACAAGGGGCGTGGCCACACCCCAGGTCAACTAGACCGGCCAACTTGCTCTCAGATGGCTCCCGATCTCGTGTTACTAGCCTGAGGGTTCGCAGCCCAACAGACCCGAATTCGATTAAACATATGTGGTAAACCACTTCAGATAGGTTTCAAAACAAAACAGTTGGCAAGACAAACAGTTCATCTCCATAAACATTTCCGGAACAACGTCCGTATTAAAGATAACCCACAAAATAGTAGGGTAGAAAGCCCACCTCAATTGCTTAGCTTTTAAATAGTTCCCTTCTTCAACCACAATTTCCTCGTAAAAGATCACCCTTTTAAAGATCACACAAAAACACACGTCCGAAACACACCACGCACGCACCCGACACGCATACCACGC
Organism: Salvia splendens; assembly: GCF_004379255.2. Classification (NCBI taxonomy): domain Eukaryota; kingdom Viridiplantae; phylum Streptophyta; class Magnoliopsida; order Lamiales; family Lamiaceae; genus Salvia; species Salvia splendens. The sequence goes on from NW_024598724.1 coordinate 51,904, forward strand.
ACCCACGACGCGCACACGACACACACCCGAAACACCCGTACTCCCGGTATACCCCCTTGTGCAAACGGCTCACATGGCTCGGAAAAGGTTCGGAAAAGGCTCGGTGTCTCGGCCTGGCTCGGCACCTCGGCCGACGTCTCGGCCGCCTGGCTCGGCACCTCGGCCGACCGTCTCGGCCGCCTGGCTCGGCACCTCGGCCGACCGTCTCGGCAGCCTGGCTCGGCACCTCGCCGACCGTCTCGGCCGCCTGGCTCGGCACATGTCTCGGCGTCTGGCTCGGCACCCGTCTCGGCACCTGTCTCGGCACTGGCTCGGCACCTGTCTCGGCATCTGGCTCGGCATCTGGCTCGGCGCCCGTCTCGGCACCTGTCTCGGCACTGGCTCGGCACCTGTCTCGGCATCTGGCTCGGCGCCCGTCTCGGCACCTGTCTCGGCACTGGCTCGGCACCTGTCTCGGCATCTGGCTCGGCATCTGGCTCGGCGTCTCGGCCGCTGGCCCGATCAAGTGCACACCAGTTTTCCCCCAACCAACGATTCTCAAACCTTATACGACATTCACAACACATTCTACATCCCAAACACACCCGAAAACAAGAGATCAACCCTCCAAAACTCTCCACAACACCACCCTAGGCCAAACCCTAAAACTCTCGGCCAACACACACAAAACACTCGAACCAAACACTGATTCCTCCGAGCCATCCCTTGGCCAACACACCCACATCATCATAATATCAACACACCAGATTCACACCCATTGCACAAAAACACCTCACCCAGAAACGTACATCTCGCAGAACTGCGCAGTTTACTTACAAAAAACATTATAAATCATCCGACGTCCAATGAAGCTGAAATTTACACACCACACAGAAGGAACACCCAAGTTAAACAGTTAAAATTTCGTACCCAAAAGGAGATCGTTTGCTCAGTCAAAAAGGGGTCGGAACCCACTGTCAGTCCCCACCGAAGACATACCCCACACAAACACATATCAAAAGCCTATTCAGCATCTAAAACATTCAAAACGTCCTAAATGCATGTGTTTTCAAAATTATCATGAGTTAGGGTCTTGGGTTACCTTTCGGATAGTTCAAACGTAGTTTCAAACGCTTTACTTCCTCTTCCGACTCCGATTCACAACGAGAGAGAGTAACACCTT
>NW_024598725.1:0-24651 GCF_004379255.2 Salvia splendens
CATGTGAAGAACGAACCTACGGTTGTGATGATCGAAATGCAAATTAATGAAATGACAACATGCAAGGAAGAACACAAGCGAATTACGTGGTTCGGCGTAAGCCTACATCCACGGGCAGAATCTGGTGTTTTCTTTATTGATCACTCGAGAGATTACAAACATAAGAGCACTCAAAACTCTCAAGAATTTACAAGATGGAAAACCCTCAACTCGCCCGAAAACTTCTTGCTTCGAGAGCTAAAAACGCACAGCTGAAAGATAACACTTCCTCTCTTGAATTCTCTCTCTATCACTTTTGATTTCTGTTGTTGTTAGTTCCGGAATGAATCGCAACTCCCTTAAGAAGTATCGATCAAGAAAACCGCCGAACAGCTTCCTTTGCCGAACAGCTTCCAATTGCCGAACAGCTTCCAATTGCTGAACAGCTTCCTTTGCCGAACAGCTTCCAATTGCTAGTTCCTGTTTTGGTTCCCAACGGCTATTTCCTGACTTGATTCTTCCACCAGCTCAATCCGATCTTGATGAGCTCAAACACTAACAAATCCTCCACCTTTGAGCAATCTAAGATCCATCACCACCAGTTCCACCTTCCTTCCCATACTTACAAATTTCGGACCACCCCAACCAAATCCAAGCAATGCCGGAACTTGGATCTTGGTAGTGCTTTAATAAGTGCATCAGCCGCATTGTGCTCGGTGCTGACCTTCTCAATCTTCACCGCACCCTTCTCAACCTCATCTCGAATGAAATGCAGCCTCACGTCTATATGTTTGCTGCGTTCATGATATGTCTGATGTTTCGAGAGACAAATCGCGCTATTGCTGTCGCACTTGATCACAACATTCTCTTGCTTCACCCCAAAATCACCAACTATACCCCTAAGCCAGAAGCTTTCCTTTACTGCCTCAGCAAGAGCTATATACTCTGCCTCCGTCGTCGATAGAGCCACCACGGATTGGAGATTAGACTTCCAGCTCACCGCGGAGCCGAACAAGGTAAATATGTACCCAGATTGTGAGCGCCTATTATCAAGGTTAGCTGCATAATCTGAATCGCAAAACCCAATAATGCTATCCTTATCTCCTTCATTCTCTGATTTGAACATTATTCCCAGATCACTACTTCCTTTGAGATACTTGAGAATCCCTTTCAAAGCCAACCAGTGCTCTCTTCCCGGACAGGACATGTATCTGCTCACCACGCTTACCGCATGAGAAATATCAGGCCTTGTGCATATCATCATATACATCACACTCCCAACTATGTTGGAATAAGGTATCTGGCTCATCTCTCTTTTCTTCTTGCTGATTTCTGGGACATTGTGATTTGGACAGCTTAGTCTGTTGTGATAGTGGCACTGAGGTTGTTCTACTCTTGTCAATCTGATATTTGCGCAGTACTTTCTGAATGTAGCCTTCTTGGGACAACCACAACACCCTCTTATCTGCATTTCTGAATATATCCATTCCCAAAATCTTGCTAGCACTCCCCAGATCCTTGATTTCAAATCCCTTTTTCAATAAGGCTTTCACCCTATCTAGCTCCTGTCTATCTGGTCCAGCAAGCAAGATGTCGTCTACATATAATAGCAAATACACAGCAGGTCCCTCAGACTTTGATTTGAAGTAGACACAACTATCATATCTGGAATTTATAAATCCCATACTCTGCATATGTTCATCAAACTTGATATGCCATTGTCTACTTGCTTGCTTCAAACCGTATAGACTTTTTTTAGTAGACAAACCTTATCTTCACTCCCATGTATCACAAATCCCTCTGGCTGATTCATGTATATAGTTTCCTCAAGCTCTCCATGAAGAAAGGCTGTCTTCACATCAAGTTGGTCCAAAACCAACTTCTTTGAGCAACTATAGCTAGCAAAATTCTGATTGAGGCATGCTTTACCACTGGAGAAAATACTTCATTATAGTCTATTCCCTCCTCTTGTGTGAACCCCCGAGCTACAAGCCTAGCCTTGAACCTAATCTTGTTCCCAACCTCCAACTTTTTCTTGTATATCCACTTACAACTCACTGGTTTTTGTGTGGAAGGTCTCTTCACAAGCACCCATGTCTTGTTCTTGATCAGGGACTGTATTTCATCTATCATAGCCTCCATCCACTGCTTGCTCTCCTTAGAACTCATAGCTTCCTTGAAGCTTGAAGGCTCTGCATACTCTATGTTTTCTGCAACACATAGTGCATATAGCAAGTATTCTTCTTCACTGTATCTTGTAGATGGTTTAGGGATTCTTCTGACCCTATCTCTGGCTAGAACATAGTCACCCAAATCCTGCTGCTCTTCTTCAGGGTTCAAGACATCAGCATCTGCTTCTTCTTGTTCACTATGATTTCCCATCTGCTGTTCAGGCTCAGCAATTCTATCTGCTCCAGAAACCTCCACCTGAACTGATTCCTCAGCCTCCTCAGGTTCTGGAACACCCATCTCCACCATCCTCTCAGGCTCTGGTTCTTTCTCAGAATGAGATGGCCTCTGGCTCTCTTGAGCCTTTTCTAGAAATGGCATCCTACTTTCTTCAAATTGCACATCTCTAGAGATAATAACTTTCTGATTTCCTGGCTCTATGCACCACAGTCTGTAGCCCTCACTCCCTTTTGGTATCCAATCATCACACATCTCAAGGCCCTTGGCTCCAACTTACTTTGCTTGATGTGTGCATAAGCCATACAACCAAAAATCTTCATATTCGAATAATCCATGGCCTTTCCATACCATCTCTGATCAGGAGTGTCAAAAGCTATAGCTGAAGAAGGACTTCTATTGATGAGAACTGCTGCCATACTCACAGCCTCACCCCAGAATCTCTTAGCCATTCCAGAGCCAAAGAGCATACATCTAACTCGCTCTAGGATGGTTCTATTCATGCGCTCAGCAACTCCATTCTGTTGGGGATTAGATGGAGATGTCCTATGCCTCTTCATACCTTTCTGCTTGCAGAAAGAATCAAACTCCCCACTCAGAAATTCCAGCCCATTATCAGTTCTTAAACACTTCAAAGAACACCCTTTCTCCACCTCCACTTCCCTACACCACTCCTTGAATTTCATGAATGTCTCTGACTTTTCCTTCAAGATAAACACCCATAATTTTCTAGAAAAATCATCAATAATGGATAGAAAGTATCTACCTCCACCCAATGAAGCTGGTGTAGCTGGGCCCCACAAGTCACTGTGGGCATAGTCTAGTGGTGACTTTGAGCTGTGAATTCCTCTTCCATAGGGCAGTTTCTTACTCTTTCCGAGCACACATTGCTCACACAAACCCAACTGCTCATTGGGATTTTCCAGCTTAATCAGCTCCTTCTTGGCCAATTCTTTAATTCCAGTTTCTCCAAGTGTCCGAGTCTGAGATGCCACATTCTTAAGTCTAATACCTGCACCAGATTCACAGATCCAGTAACCACACTTGCCTTTAGATAGTATAGGCTTCTCTTTCTCTCAGCCATCATAACAACATCACCATTCTTGACGATGTTCATAATCCCATCAGATAATATGCAATTATATCCTGCTGCATCCAACACTCCAATAGAGATCAAATTCCTCTTAATCTCTGGAATAAACCTCACACCAGTGAGTAACCTGATGGAGCCATCATGAAGTCTAAGCCTGATGGACCCATTCCTCTGATTCTGCATATCTGGTCATTTCCTAACAAAACTGATCCAGCTGCATTCTTGATTTCCTCAAAATGACTTCTAGTTGGACACATGTGGAAGCTACATCCAGAATCCATGATCCATGGAAGTTCTTCCATGTCCTCAGTCACACACAGAGCCTCCGGGACCACCAACTCTTCTGCAATATCAGCATTGTTCTTGCCATTCTCTTCCTCGGCCTGCTTCTTCTTCCAAACCCAACAATTCTTCTTTATGTGGCCTGGTTTCTTGCAGTGATGGCATGATCTGGTCTCTTTCCAGTCAGCTGTCTTGTTTTTCCATGGCTTCTTCTGTGACTTTCTTTTCACATTCTTCTTGTGATCAGCAACACTCAGACTCTCAGACACCATTTCAGTGGACTTTGGATTAGATTTCTGGATTTCCTTGAGCTTTAGAGCAGAGTACACCTCTTCATATCCAATCTTGGACTCTCTACCAAGAAGTATAGCATCCTTGAAATGCTCATAACTTGGTGGCAAGGAATTCAACAACATCAGAGCCTTGTCCTCATCTTTAATCTCTTCATCAATGTTCTCAAGATCATCGATGCATTTCCCAAATTCTTCGAGCTGTTCCAACACACCTTTTCCATCAGCAATCTTGAAAGTGAGAAGTTTCTGCTTCAGGTGCAGCCGATTTGCCAAGGATTTGGCCATGTATAATGACTCCAACTTGGACCAAACTCCAGCCGCTGTCTCCTCCTTTGAAACTTCTCTGAGGACTCTGTCATTGAGGTTGAGTATCAAGGTACTATATGCCTTGTACTCTCTGTCTTGAGCCTTTGCCTTCTCCTTTTCATCAGGCTCGGGCTTCTCCTCCTCATTACTGCTCCACCATTTAGGGTTTCCCATAAACCCTGTTGCATCAAGATTGCTTTCATCTTCAGCCTCCATAGGCCAAAATCATTTCGGCCTGTGAACTTTTCAACATCAAACCTTGCTGCAGCCATTATTCAAACAGGTTGAGCGCCTTCTTGAGGAAACAAAGAAAGAACTCCCAAAACTTTATGCCTTCTCGATCAATTCAGTGGACGAATTTCCCACAGACGGCGCCACGTTGTGAAGAACGAACCTACGGTTGTGATGATCGAAATGCAAATTAATGAAATGACAACATGCAAGGAAGAACACAAGCGAATTACGTGGTTCGGCGTAAGCCTACATCCACGGGCAGAATCTGGTGTGTTTCTTTATTGATCACTCGAGAAAATTACAAACATAAGAGCACTCAAAACTCTCAAGAATTTACAAGATGGAAAACCCTCAACTCGCCCGAAAACTTCTTGCTTCGAGAGCTAAAAACGCACAGCTGAAAGATAACACTTCCTCTCTTGAATTCTCTCTCTATCACTTTTGATTTCTGTTGTTGTTAGTTCCGGAATGAATCGCAACTCCCTTAAGAAGTATCGATCAAGAAAACCGCCGAACAGCTTCCTTTGCCGAACAGCTTCCAATTGCCGAACAGCTTCCAATTGCTGAACAGCTTCCTTTGCCGAACAGCTTCCAATTGCTAGTTCCTGTTTTGGTTCCCAACGGCTATTTCCTGACTTGATTCTTCCACCAGCTCAATCCGATCTTGATGAGCTCAAACACTAACAAGTCATTTTTCCATCACTTGTTGTTGAGCTAGCAGCCGCCGTCACTAACTTCCGTCACTATCTAGAGCTTTTTTTTGTAATGAAGTCATCTTGTCATCAGTTGTCGACCATAGCATAGGTTTTGCGATTCCTTCGTGACAGTTTTCTCATCTTAAACAAATTATCATCCATTTATCGAGACCTATAAAAAAAATTCTAGACACCAACCTTCGATTTATATTTCTAATTCTCAATTTGCTATGCTATTACTTGATGCGTTCTATTTCTAAATTTTCTAAATTTTATTTAAAAATAAATTTTCAACTAATTTATGTTATTAAAGGGACTTTTATATAATACTCTTCATTTTCCAACTAAGTTGAGTCGTATTCCTTTTTGGAACGTCCCAACAAAGTTGAGTCATTTCCATTTTCGACTAAAAACAAAACATCAAATCACTCTTATTTTATTTTATCATCTATTTCACACTCTCTCTTTATCTCTCCTACTTTTTCTCTTTCCTATTTTATTTTACTTTAATTGAACTTATTCAACACAATTTTCTTAACCTCCGTGTCCAAAAGTTTGTACCAACTTAGTTGGGACAAAGGGAGTAATATGTAATTCATCTGTCCACCAAAAGTAGTCTCGTTTTGCCATTTTTGAATATCTACAAAAAATAATCTTATTTCTAAAAAAGGAAAGTTTCTTTCTCATATTTTGCCCACTTTTATTCATTTCTCTCATATTTTACCCACTTTTTTCTTTCTATCCCTCTTACTTTATCTATTTTTTATCATTCTCTTTCTTGCTTTACTAATCTATCGTTAAAATTTGTGTCATCCACAATGAGATTATTTTAAAACTTTCAATAGAACAAAGTAAAATGGATTCATTAGAGGCTAAAGCCAATTTCCCTTTACATGTAGGTCCGCCCATGACTGACGGTGAGATCGATCAACCCCACTTTACCCCACCTAGGTTCATCGTTGTTGTAATGTCACGAGGTGCTAAATAAGTTGAGTTTGAGCAATATCCCTATCAGATGTGTATCTAAAGTTTTGTAATTTGTATTGCAATCTTATATTGAGACCTACCATTGAGAAGGTTATTGCAATCTTATCTTCAGAGACCAACAATTGAGAAGGTATGCACCTGTTTTGCAAAAAAAGAACAAGACTAAATGAAAAGATTCATAATGTGGGGTTGGTTTAAAATGCAAAACTTGATTGTTATGGCAAGGCAGACTGGAAATAGACTATATAGACCATAATACAGTTCCATAAAGCAATAAAAAAATTAGAATATATGAATGGAGCCCATTTTTCTTTAGATTTACTTAGTGGACAAGTTTATTCCAAAGAATATTCCGTCCTATTCATGAGTTGTGTTGCTTCTTTGATTGCAAATAATCAATGATGGTAAAAGTTGACCATCCTTATTGATTATATCAATCTTAATACTATGATGTAGTTCGGTAGGACGTGTTCACTTTATCATTTAAGAATTCTCGAGATATGAATCTGGACAGATTTGTTGTGGTGTGACCGACAGAAATGAAAATTAATTACTGTGTTTACCTTTAAAGTTTTATTTCTGCCTTGGAACCTAAAATGACAAAAAACACCTCCATACAATATCAAATTTTCAATCTTTTGTAAATAGGACACACACCACACCATCACTTTTTCTTGTGCAAATCGGACAAAAGAACTTGTTCACCCCTCCATCAAGAAGAAGAAGTTCCATTACTACCAAGCTCGTGCGCATGGAGATGGAGTTGTGGAAATGAGCGACCTGGCTGTAGCTCAAGCCATTGCCGTTGGCGGTAGTGGTGGCAGCAGAGATGGAGCTCAACGACCAGCTCTCCAAGCACACTAATATCTTTGCCCTCTCCCTCTGCTTCACCCCCGAAGTGAAAACAAGACAAAAGACCTTCTGCCTCAAGAACCCCACCACTACTATTCCCACTATCTCCAGAAATCCGGGTAGACCCGTCTGTAATTGACCTTCAATGAAGACGGAAAATTTATGAAATTCACTGAGAGGAGCTATGGTGGACTCTATTTACCAATGAGTGGAGGTAGAGAGAAGAAGAGAGGATTGGGGAAGTTTGCGTGAACGATGTGAATTTTGGAGGGGTATAGGCGTAAATTTCTGGGTCAGAATATCCAGGCAGAAACAAATACCACCAAAATAGCAAGAATTAATTTGTGCACATTCCTTACCTCAACAGTGCGGGCCCTGTTTATATCTATGGCTGCACACAAATTAATCTTGCTCCTTGAACACCATTAATTAAAGCTATTTCTTGCTATATCTAGGAACACATTAGACAATTTCTCTCCACTACACAGATTGCAGCTGCTACCTTTTAATGAGTTCCCACACTCTAAGGCCCTCAAACTTTGAAACATTGTTACTTTGTTTGAGTAATCAATTATTTGAATTTAAAAAAATATAAAGAAATGTTGTAGGAGATCATGTGCCTATACAAAAATGGATGATCATGGCCTAGTTGCTGTAATTTAATCAACAATAATGAATAGCAAAAGCGCCGCAGAAATTGATATGTAACAAACCTTAATTTTTATATATTACTACATCAGAAAGCATAATATACCTAATGCAACATACTAAAACAACTAAAGAATTAATGAAGACCAATGCACTAGGGCAAGTGCACCCTTTTTTATTGAACTAATTAGTAAGTTGGTACTTGTGATCATGTGTAAAACGTGGGAGTGATGAACCGACCTATTGATTAAACATAAAACACACACACTAATTAAGTAGGGTGTATTATTGATGAATAGTTGATATGGGTGGAGGTCTATTCATGGAGATGATGGAGCTATGGTTAGAGATAAAGATGAATTTTGGTGCACTTTGTGCTTACTTTTATTTGTTTGGGTGAGTAGGGTGGATGATGTAGATAGTTATGAAGGTCCCCGAAACCCCACCTCTTATTTTTGTATGGAAAAGTGCTCACTTATTTTTTTCATTAATTGCTTATCTTAAATAGAGTGATAAAATGAAGGAAATGATATAAGTATTTTGGTTTTTCAATATGATGTTTTTTTTTACTTTAGCTTGTCAAATACTCTCACCATCTGTTAGTAGATTGTGATAGCTTCGGTTTTGAGCTCGGCTGTTGAGTTCGGTTTTTGAGCTCGGTGATGGTGTTCGGTGTCAGAGCTCGGTGTTACGAGCTTAATCGAGTTCGGTGTTAGAGTTCGGTAGTTCGGCACCAAGTTCGGTAGCTCGGCAGCTCCGTGGTCTGGAGAGAACGATCAAAACATGAAGAAGAGTTCGGCTGTTATAACAACTCGTTTCAACAGCCGTTGGATGTACTTAGTTAGTCATGTTTAATCCTGACCGTTAGATGGAAAATAGCCGTTAGTTAGTTTTGAGCTTTTAATAGTTTGTTATTCTGCTTTATTCAGTAACATTTTCATCTTCCGTTTCTGGTGAATAAAATTCTCTTTCGATTTCCAAGTCTTGATTTTTCCTCTCCCAACATTCGACAATCTGTAGCTAGGATTAACAATTGGCGCCGTCTGTGGGAAAGAGGTGAAAGGAGGTTGGTTTGCGGACGATTCAAACGATCTCGATGGCGACAAGGCTTGAGGCTGAGAAATTCACAGGCAAGAATGATTACGGTCTGTGGAAGATGAAAATGAAAGCGATTCTGATCGATCGTGGTTTGGCGGCGGTTTTGGCTCCGGTAGATAAGGAGAATGCGCCAGTTCTTGATGAGAAAGCACAGGCGAAGTTCGATGAAATGATACAGCGAGCTCACAGTGCGGTTATTCTTTGTCTCAGTGATAAAGTTCTGAGGGAGGTTCAAGAAGCGACCACGGCGGTTGAGGTGCTAGCGAAGTTAGATGAGGTCTATTTGGCAAAATCCCTGGCCAATAGGCTCTATATGAAGAAGAGACTGTATTCGTACAATTTTGTAGCCGAAAAATCGATCGTCGAACAATTGGAAGATTTTAATAAGATCATTGATGATCTTGGGTCCGTGGATGTGAAGATCACGGATGAAGACAAGGCTATACTGGTCTTGAATGCGTTGCCAAGTTCGTATGATCAGCTAAGCGATGCAATAATCTACGGCAGAGATAAGCCAATCACATATGCCGAGGTTCATGCTGCGTTGATGGCGAAAGAGATGCTGCGATTGACAGGTGGGAAGGCATTGGAGACACAGGCTGAGAGTCTCAATGTCAAGAAATTCAAGAATAAGAGTTTCAAGAAAAACCAAAATAATGAGTTTAAGCCTTCAAGCTCGGAGGGGAGAGAAACTCGGTCCTGCCACTGGTGCAAGAAACCAGGGCACCTCAAAAAGGACTGCTTCGTGTGGAAGAAAAAGCAAGCGGCTGAGGGAGGAAAAGCTGTCAACACAGCAGAATATTGCGAAGAGGATGAAGTTTCTGTTGCTTTGAATGTGATGGAGGAAAAGGGAAAGGAATCTTGGATAATGGATTCAGGGTGTAGCTTCCACATGAGCCCGAATCTGGACTGGTTCGAAGACATTAAAGAGTCAACAGGAACTGTCATTCTAGGCAACAACCAAGTGTGCTTGATAAAAGGCATAGGTACCATCAAGTTGAAGATGGAGAATGGGTGTATGGTGACTCTGAGTGATGTTAGGTATATTCCTGATGTTAAAAGGAATCTAATATCCTTAGGCTCTCTTGAAAGAAAGGGATGCAGATTTGTCTCTGAAGGTGGGCAGATGGTTGTTAGTAAGGCAGGAAGATCTATCTTGAAGGCAACTAGAAAAGGCAGTCTATATTACATGATGGCTGCTGTTCAGAGAAGAGACTCAGGGCATGCACACAATGTGGTTGGTGATTCTTTGAGTCTGTGGCATACCAGATTGGGGCACCCAGCAATTGGTAGTATAAAGGAACTGGTCAAGAAGGGTGTATTGCAATGCTCAGATCAGACTGATACAACTCAATGTGAGGAGTGTGTGTTAGGGAAAGCCAAGAAGTTGCCATATCCCAACAGCACACATTCTTCAACAATGCCTCTAGATTATGCCCATAGTGATCTTTGGGGGCCTGCACAGGAGAATTCAATTGGAGGTGGCAGATACTACATGAGCATCATAGATGATTTCAGTAGAAAGGTCTGGATTTACATATTGAAGCAGAAGTCAGAGGCTTTCAGCTGTTTCAAAACATGGTGCAGTGAGGTTGAGGCAGAGAAAAGGCTGAGTTTGAAATGCTTGAGGACAGATAACGGGTTGGAGTTTCTGTCCAAAGAGTTTGATGAGTTTTGCAAATCAAAAGGCATCAAAAGACACAAAACAGTTCCATTAAATCCGCAACAAAATGGAGTGGCCGAGAGGGTAAACCGCACTATCCTTGAGAGAGTTAGATGCATGATCTTGGCTGCTGGGATGAAGAAGCGGTTCTGGGCAGAGGCTGCATCCACAGCTGTTAAACTGATCAATAAATGTCCTTCTTCCAGCATTGGAGGGGACACACCAGATTTCAGATGGTATGGGAAGCATAGTGGCTATGATGGCTTGAGGACTTTCGGTTGTAAAGCTTTTGCTCATGTGAAGCAAGGTAAATTGGAAGCAAGGGCCCTAAAATGTGTTATGATTGGATACCAATCGGGTGTGAAGGGCTATCGGTTGTGGTGTGTGGAGCCAGGAAATGAAAGAGTTGTGATAAGTAGGGATGTAACTTTCTGGGAAGGTGAGCTGCCTTTTAAGAAAAATTCAGAGACTGCAGTAGATAGTTCTGGATTTGAGGTGGAGATTGGGGGAGTTCAACAGGAGCAGCAGGATGAAGATGAAAGAGAATCTGAGTTTCCTGATGCCTCTGATCTTGGACAACCAACTCAGACGGCAGCAACACCAAATGAGCCAGGAAGCTATAAGCTGGTTAGAGACCGAGGTAAAAGGATCAGAAAGCCACCAGAGAGATACTCTGATGCTGAGTTCCTGTTTTATGCATTACTAGTAGCTGAGGAAATAGAGTTCTCAGAGCCAAGCACTTATGAAGAGGCTATGGACAGTAAAGATGCAGAAAAATGGATGCAAGCCATGATTGAGGAGATTGATTCACTGCTTAGAAATGGGACTTGGGTGCTGGTGGAAAGGCCCAATGGTAGAAGGGTAGTGAGTTGCAAATGGATTTTCAAACAGAAGCTGGAAGGAGCTGATGGTAAAAGTGTCAGATTTAAAGCAAGGTTGGTTGCTAGGGGTTTCACACAAGAACATGGTATTGACTATGATGAAGTGTTTTCACCTGTTGTGAAACACACTAGTATCAGAATCTTGTTGGCTATTGTTGCAAGAAGAGATTGGGAGCTTGAACAACTTGATGTCAAGACAGCCTTCTTGCATGGAGACTTGAAAGAAACCATCTATATGGCACAACCAAAAGGCTTTGAGAGGCCAGGTGATGAGGGAAAGGTGTGCTTGTTGAAAAGGAGCATATATGGTCTGAAACAAGCAAGTAGGCAGTGGCATAAGAAGTTTGATGATCACATGGTTAAGAGTGGTTTTCTGAAATCAAGCTATGATGAGTGTGTCTACATTAAGAGTGTAGGTGGAGCTGCTGTGGCATACTTACTCTTATATGTGGATGATATGCTCTTGGCTGGAGCAAGTTTGAAAGAAATTCAGAAAGTTAAGGCTGATCTCAGTAATGCTTTTGAGATGAAGGATTTAGGCTCTGCAAAACGAATTCTGGGTATGTCTATTTTCAGAGATAGAAAGAAGAGAGAGATTGTGTTGTCTCAAACTGATTATGTGCAGAGAATACTCAAGAGGTTCCAGATGAGTAACATCAAGGAAGTCTCAGTTCCTATGAGCCAACAATATAAATTGTCTGCAGACCAGAAACCAAAATGTAAGGCTGAGGAAGATGAGATGAGACAGATCCCTTATGCTAGCATCATTGGTAGCATCATGTATGCTATGATTAGCACAAGGCCGGATGTGGCACAAGCTATTTCAGTAACAAGTAGATATATGTCCAACCATGGTAAGGAGCATTGGGCTGCACTGAAGTGGTTGATGAGATACTTGAAAGGAGCATCGGATGTTGGTATTCTGTTCAAGGGAGGAGAAGACCATGAAGGGGATGCTTTGGTTGGCTGGTGTGACTCTGATTTTGCTGGTAACTTAGACACCAGGAGATCTCAGTCTGGGTTCCTATTTACTTTGTATGGATCCGTCATCAGCTGGAAAAGCAGCTTGCAGGGAGTGGTTGCATTATCAACCACAGAGGCTGAGTTCATGGCTATGACATCTGCTGTGAAAGAAAGCAAGTGGCTAAAGGGGATTTTGGAGGATTTTGGTGTAAAGCAATGTAGTGTGAGCATTGGTTGTGACAACAACAGTGCATTGAGCTTGGCTAAGCATCAAGTATATCACGAGAGGAGTAAGCACATAGACGTGAGGTTGCACTTCATTAGGGAGGAGATTGAAAGAGGCAATGTGAAAGTCTTCAAAGTTCACACTTCAGAAAACCCGGCAGATATGTTGACTAAGCCATTACCTAAGGAAAAGTTTCTGCTATGTTTGAAACTGGTGGGACTGGAGAGGAGGAGTTCTGGTTGGTGACTCCGCTATCACAGGTGGAGTTTGTTGGTAGATTGTGATAGCTTCGGTTTTGAGCTCGGCTGTTGAGTTCGGTTTTTGAGCTCGGTGATGGTGTTCGGTGTCAGAGCTCGGTGTTACGAGCTTAATCGAGTTCGGTGTTAGAGTTCGGTAGTTCGGCACCAAGTTCGGTAGCTCGGCAGCTCCGTGGTCTGGAGAGAACGATCAAAACATGAAGAAGAGTTCGGCTGTTATAACAACTCGTTTCAACAGCCGTTGGATGTACTTAGTTAGTCATGTTTAATCCTGACCGTTAGATGGAAAATAGCCGTTAGTTAGTTTTGAGCTTTTAATAGTTTGTTATTCTGCTTTATTCAGTAACATTTTCATCTTCCGTTTCTGGTGAATAAAATTCTCTTTCGATTTCCAAGTCTTGATTTTTCCTCTCCCAACATTCGACAATCTGTAGCTAGGATTAACACCATCTATAAAAAATAGTTTCATTTTTGTATGATATGGATTTATTTTTGTATGATATGGATTTACTGAGAAATTGATAAAGTAAGAAAAGGAAAAATGTAGATAAAGTAGGATAGATAGATAGAAAAAATAGGTAAAGTACGAGAGAGGAGAAAAAAATGGGTTAAGTATGAGTGATGAGAAAAAAATGGGTAAAGTATGAGAGAGAGAAATTTTCCATTTATTAGAAATGTGACTATTATTTCTTGGACATCTCAAAATGATAAAATGAGATTCTTTGTGAACAAAGAGAATATGTGAGGTCATCAACTATTTACTGTTTTTTAAATGTCCTTTAGTTTTTTTTTTCCGTCATGTGTTAAATGTCCTTTAGATAGGTCTCTTTATCATGTCATAATTTATGACGCTTTAGACCATCCACTACGGGTCTCGCCGGCGTCTCGCGTCCCGTCCCGGAGAGACGGGACTCCGGCGCGACGCGTTGCAGCTCGCCGTCCCGTCCCGCGTCTTGTCGAGCCAAGAGACGGGCTGTCTCGCCACGCGCCTAGGCGACGTGGCGCGACCCGGCGTCGTGCGTGACGCCCACTCGCCGGCCCGCGAGTGGGCGTCGTCACGTGCTGACGCAATAAATATTTTTTTAAAAAAAATCGAATTTTAAAAAAAAATAAAAGAAATTTTTTTTCTAACGGTAATAATACCATTTTTTTGTTTTTTTAAATTTTTTTGATTTTTAATTAATTTTTTTACTCTATAAATACTCCTAAACTCATCCTCATTTCACACACAGCTACACATCTATTTTTCCTATCATCTAAATTTTCTCTCAAATTTTCATATAACAACTCAAGATGTCCGGCGACGGCGACGACAACTACGGCGGTTCCGGCTCCGGCGGGTGGGATCTCAACGCGTTCGGCGATTGGGAGACCATGATCAATACATTGGGCGGTTTCCGTTCGTCAACGCCGGGGACCCAGGGTTCGGCGACGCCGGGGGGGTACCAACCACCCAATTTTGACCTTGATGCATATGTCCGTCCCTCCGCCCCGCGGTATTCGCAGGGATTATCCCAGATCCGGAAGGATTTTCCCGTTGATCCCACGCCGGGAGTAGGCCGAGGCGGTGTACAACCCCAGGCGGGCGAGGACGAGGAGAAAGAGGAAGAAGAGGATCTAGGCCGACATCCGTACAACAACCTCGAAACGCTGGCGGTGTACAACGCCTGGATCACCGTCTCGTACGATCCCATCGTCGGGAATCAACAATCCCGGAAGTGTTTCTGGGAAAAGGTCTGCGAGGTCTACCACCAGATAAAGCCGAAAGGCTCCCGCAAGCTCAAATTTAAAATGCTCCGCTCTCACTTTGACCGAATCGACCGACATGTAAAAAAATTCGGCGGCATCTACTCGGCCGAAGAGGCGCGCTACCAAAGCGGCGCCACGACAACCGACATTTTGACGTCCGCTTTGCGCTCCTACTACCAGGACGAATGTCATCAATTCAGATTTGTTGATGTTTGGCAGGCCGTCAAGGACGAGGAACGGTGGGCCGGCGGTTTCCGCTCTAGCTCGGGCTCAACCTCGAAGCGCACGAAACATACGGCGAATGGCCAATACTCTTCTGGTGGTGACACCGCTGAGGGCATCAGCCAACCTGAGGCTGAATCCCAGGAGTTTGCGGGTACGGTGGGCGATGCTGGAGGATCCGCGAGTGGGCGCCGTCGGTCGCAAGGGACGAAGGCGGCGAAAGTGGCTAGACCGAGGAAGGACCGAGGCGAATCAAGCCAGCCGGCCTCGGGATCGGGCTCGCGGGGAGGCTCGGACACACTTATGGTGGCGTACATGACCGCCACAATGGCGGACACTTCCCGCTTCTCGTACGCCCAATTCACGGCCTGGTGGAACGGAATTGTGCATATGGCAGCACAACTTGGCCTTCCGACTCCCCCTCAACCTCGACCGCCTCCGGAGGATGATTAGCCGGCGGAGTAGTTTTTTTATTTTTCTTTAAATTTGTATTTTAAATTATGTTGTGTGTTTTTTTTTATGTTGCGTGTTTTTTAATAAAGTGTGTTTTTTAATAAAGTGTGTTTGTTTTAATTGAATTGGGTTGGGAAAAAAAATAAAAAATGAAATTGAATGAATAGTAATTAAGGGACGGAATAATGGGCGGTTAAGGGACGGAGCGTTGCAGGTTCCGTCCCTTAGTTAAGGGATGGAGGAAAAAAGGACAGTGGGGCCCTCAAATAGTGGTCAAATAGTAGTTAAGGGACGGTATACAGACAGCGTAGTGGATGACCTTAGGTATTCTTAAAATGCTTTCAACAAACCTTTATTTGGGGCATCTCTTGCTGTCGAGGAGCTTGCCGTGTCCTTGTCTGCCCAATTAGGGCATTCACCACTTCATCCCCTAGGCAAGATAATGCACATGCACATGTATTACCTAAAACGCCTTGGACCTTTAACTATTGTGGACCGCGCTTGGAGCATGCCGAATGCACTTTGACGGTGTTTCTTTCAGGCTCCCATTTTCTGCGGGAAATGAGTTCTTTTGGGGTCAGCTGAGCACTAGAAAAACTTGATTGATAGATATTGTCAGCGAGATAGCAGCTCATTTTCGTGGCGACAACTGTTGGCAATGGAGCTTATAACATGCGGATGATGCACTATTTATTAGTACTAAAAACACCTGCAAGTTTACATGGTAGATCTAGTATAGCTAAATGTCAGTACCAGGATATCGAACACAGAGAATAAGATTACAACTGACTATCATATACTAAGCATCATATATTATTTAGAGACACGGAGTTTTTGGTTTTAGATTTATAAACTAGACAAAAAATAAATAAACAAGTATAAAAACAAAATAATACAAAGCAAGCTAAATAATGTAGAGTTTTAGGATCCAACTACTATAACCTAATGATAATTAATCTCACCTAACTTTTACCTTTATGTGTCTCTAGGATTATTAGGAAAGTCGCGATTCTAGGATAAGCCCTCTGTCGAGTGCACCTATCTAGTAGATTAGATTCAAACTCCAAGTTCCTAAGACTTAAGTCCTCACAAAGGGTCCCCTCTCTCGAGTGCAAATAAACCTATGTGTTGTACCCGTTCCTTTTACCACGTTAAACTAGCTATCTCTCGATTAATCTAGTTAAACGGAAAAAGTTCTAAAGTTGGCCAGACAAAAGAACAATAAAAGTATAAGAACAAACAAAACAATCACAAGAGCTAGGAAAATGTTCAATTCAATAAATCAAAACATGCTCACAATAATCTTCACCCTAAAATCTACAAAAGATGTTTAGCTACTCATAGACAAGTAGTAAAAACAATAAAAGTACGAGACAAGAAAGAAATTGATAAAACCCAAGGTTGAATCTTCGATCTTTAGTTTTCTCTTGTCTGGATCTGCAGAGCTCCGCTCCATGGAAGGTGGATGAATTTAAGTGTGGAAGATGGGATGGAAGGATGTGTAGAGAGGGGAATGATTGGAGGCTCTGAGATGAAGAAGGATTGGGGATGGAGAATGAAGAAGGATTGGAGGCTTTGAGATGGAGGGATGGAATAAGGTGTAGAGATAGAGATGGAGAAGGATTGAAGGCTCTGAGATAAAGATAATGAATTAGGTTTGGGTATTTATAGGCCGGAGTAATGTTTATTTTTAATGTTTTTCGTGCCCTACAAGAAATGAGAGAGATTTGGGCAACAATTTATTTTATTCCTTGAATTTTCGCCTAAATTTCCGTCAGCTTTGACTGCACTGCACAATATTCGTAGAATGGTCATAACTTTCTCCACAGAACTCCGATTGAGACGTTCAAGGTATCCACACGAAGCTCTTTCGAAGAGGAAATGAATGGTATGAAATAATCACTGATTGGATTCCAACACCGCCGGTAAAATAGGCTTGAACTGAGGCTGCTGCACCGTGGCCTTTTTACACTTTTTTATATATTTTTCTATCATTTATCAACAATCACGTCAAAAATACCAAATGTATTATATATGAAATTTAAGAACATAATTTGCATGATTGACATTTAAAACAAGTCAAATCTAGTTCTAAAAAACATGCAAAATCCGTGTTTGTCAGCGGACTTCCGTGCAACATGTCGTAAAAGACGTACGAATGGTTGATGATGTTTATGTTGTCTTTTTGGCCATGCTGTGGGTGGTGCAAATGGAACCGTTGCTGGCAATCTCAGTAGTGGGTGCCATGCGTCTAGCAATTATGGAGCCTAATTTATCTCCTATCATGTTTAGGATTTGTTTCCTTGAAGTATTTTTTCCTTGTGATATATATTTCCTAGTTTGACTAGAATTAGGGCTCTCTAGTTGCTTATAAATAGAGGTGCTCCCTCATTGTTAAATCATGCTTATTCTGAAATTATATAGTGAAATCCCTGGCTTGGCATCGCCCCCAGACGTAGATACACATTGTATCGAACTGGGTCAACAATTTCTTGTGTTCATTCTCTTTCATATTCGTGATTGCTTGTGTTTATTTCCCAACAACTGGTATCAAGAGCCTAGGGTTTAAGAGGCAGAATCACGATGTGGATCGACGAGAAAATTGCTGTAGAGAAGTTCGACGGATCTGATTTCGGATTTTGAAAGATTGCATTGATATTGCAAGTGAGGCAAATAATGCAGATTTGTGGCACTGTCGACTTGGCCACATGAGCGATAAAGGGATGAAGATAATGTGCTCAAGAGGTTTACTGTCTGGCTTGAAAACTGTTGAAGTTGGCCTGTGCGAGGATTGCGTGTTTGGGAAACAGAAAAGGGTGAGTTTCTCAAGAGGAGGTAGAAAATTGAAGACACAGAAGTTGGAGATGGTCCACACGGATCTATGGGGACCAGCACCTGTGAAGTCCCTAGGAGGCTCTGAATATTATATGACTTTCATCGATGACTCTATTCGAAAGCTATGGGTTTATTTTCTGAAGAGTAGATCCGATGCGTTTGACGCTTTTAGGAAGTGGAAAGCCATTGTTGAAACTGAAACCGGGCTGAAGGTGAAGTGTCAAAGATCCGATAATGGAAGAGAATATGAACTTGCAAAGTTTAAGGAGTTCTGCGCCGAGAATGGAATCCGCATGGAGAAAACTGTGAAAGGAACTCCACAACAGAATGGAATCGCAGAGCGCATGAACAGAACGTTGAACGAGCGAGCAAGATGCATGAGATTGAAAAGTGGATTGCCAAAGAGTTTTTGGGCAGATGCAGTCAACACAGCTGCATTCCTAATTAATAGAGGTCCATCAGTTCCCTTGGAGTTTCGGATACCCGATGAGGTTTGGACAGGAAAAGAGGTAAATCTATCTTTCCTACGCATCTTTGGTTGTGTTGCTTATACTCATGTTAGTTCCGTTGAGAGAAGTAAGTTGAATGCTAAATCTATTAAGTGTACGTTTATTGGTTATGGAGGCGATGAGTTCGGTTATAGACTCTGGGATGAGCAGAACCGTAAGGTTATTCGCAGTAGAGATGTCATTTTCAATGAACAAAGTATTGTACAAGGATAGATTGGAGGCGTCGAGTCCCAGCAGTTCTGAGCCACAAGTGGTCGAGCTAGACATCTCAAACTCGAGTGGGAGCAAAGAGAGTCAGAATGCTGAAGAGGTGCTTGAAGAAGAACCAAGCACTCCACCACCGACTATTCCGCTGCCTAAATCGACTAGAGAGCGACGTGCACCTGATAGGTACTCGCCCTCTAATTTCTATTTGTTACTTACTGATGGTGGTGAGCCCGAGTGTTATGCAGAGGCAGGAGAAGGCCCTGATAAACGAAGGTGGAAAATTGCCATGGATGATGAGTTTGCCTCTCTTCTCCTGAATGGCACATGAGAGCTTGTGGAACTTCCTAAAGGGAAAAAGGCATTGCATTGCAAGTGGGTCTATCGAATCAAATGTGAAGCTGATGGTAGCAAGCGCTATAAGGCTAGGCTGGTTGTCAAGGGATTTGAGTAACGATACGGTATTGATTATACAGATGTGTTCACTCCTGTTGTGAAACTAACTACTATTCGTTTAGTGTTGAGTATGGTAGTTGCAGAAAATCTATTGTTACATCAGATGGATGTAAAGACGGCATTCCTTCATGGTGATTTGGGGGATGAGTTGTACATGACACAGCCTGAAGGATTCGTAGTAAAAGGAATGGAAAATCTTGTGTGCAAGTTGAAGAAGAGCTTGTATGGTTTAAAGCAAGCTCCAAAGCAGTGGTACAAGAAGTTTGATGGATTCATGATGGAGATTGGCTATAAAAGATGCTACGCTGACCATTGTTGTTACTACAAGAGGTTTGACAAGAGCTATCTTATCCTGTTATTATATGTTGATGATATGTTGATCGCAGGAGGTGATCAAAAGGAGATGGATAAGTTGAAAAGGCAATTGTCTGAACGATTCTCCATGAAAGATCTTGGAGAGGCTAATCAAATTTTGGGCATGAGAATCGAGCGTGACAAGGCGGCAGGAAAATTATATCTTTCGCAAGCTGCTTACATTGGTAAGGTTTTGGAAAGATTCAACATGGATAATTCGAAGCCAGTAAGTGTGCCTTTAGGCAGTCACTCTAAGCTGTCAAAGAAGGAGTCGTCGAGTACAAAAGAAGAACGTGCTGAAATGAAGAAAATTCCTTATGCTTCAGCAATTGGCAGTATTATGTATGCAATGGTGTGTACGAGGCCTGATATTGCACAAGCAGTAGGAGTAGTGAGCCGGTTCATGGGTGATCCGGGCAAGCAACATTGGGAAGCAGTTAAATGGATCCTTCGATACTTGAGAGGTACTACAGAAAGTGTCTTATGTTTCAATGGCAAGAATGTCGAGCTGGCAGGTTATGTGGATGCAGACTTGACGTCCAATGATCTTGATGGGAGAAGAAGCACAACTGGGTATGTATTTACTTATGGTGGTACTGCTATTTCATGGACTTCTAAGTTGCAGAAGACCGTTGCTTTGTCTACTACGGAGGCTGAATATGTAGCTGCGACAGAGGCAAACAAGGAGATGGTGTGGTTGCAGAGTTTCTTAGATGAACTTGGGAAGGAGAACAAGAGTAGCATACTCTACAGTGATAGTCAGAGTGCTATTTTCTTGGCGAAGAATCCAGCGTTTCATTCTAGGACAAAGCGTGTGGAGTTGAAGTATCATTACATCTGACACCTAGTGGAGATGAAAATCCTGCAACTTGTGAAGATACTTGGAAGTGAGAATCCTGCAGACATGTTTACTAAGGTGGTGATCTTAGAGAAATTGAAGCTATGCATAGCTTCAATTGGCCTTGGAACTTGAAGAGAAGGTTAGGCGATGCTAAGCGGATGAAGGGATGAGATCACGAGGAAATAGTTGTTTAGGAGTTGTTAGTCTCCAAGTGGGAGATTGTTAATTATGGAGCCTAATTTATCTCCTACCATGTTTAGGATTTGTTTCCTTGAAGTATTTTTCCTTGTGATATATGTTTCCTAGTTTGACTAGAATTAGGGCTCTCTAGTTGCTTATAAATAGAGGTGCTCCCTCATTGTTAAATCATGCTTATTCTGAAATTATATAGTGAAATTCCTGGCTTGGCATTGCCCCCAGACGTAGATACACATTGTATCGAACTGGGTCAACAATTTCTTATGTTCATTCTCTTTCATATTCGTGATTGCCTGTGTTTATTTCCCAACAGTTCTGAATGAACTTGCACGTCTTTTCAAGCATTCCCGCACCCCGTGGTTTTGGCGATGAGAAAGTACTCGTTGAACACATCAAAATTCGACAAATGTTGAAATGCCTTGTCACCCGAGTCTTTCAGACAGTTGCTGGAAGTATTCTTTACGGGTCGAGTGCTCATATAAATTAGTTAAAACATTTAAAATAATGTTATGAGTGTTGGCAACAGAATAAGGGAAAAAATCAATATCCACAATTTAAAAATAATAATAATTGAAATCTTATTAGCACACACAATGAGTGGGGGTAACGTGAATTATCCACAGGGTGCGCCGGATTTGGATCCCCTGCGGTGCACAGCACTACTGTGCACCTCACAAAATAATTTTTTAATAATAAAAAAAAATATTTTTTTATTGTTTTGTGAGGTGCACAGCAGTGCTGTGCACCGCAGGGGATCCAAATCCGGGTGCGCCACTCGGCTTTACCCTCCACCGCATATCCCCTTCTGCTCTGCCTAGTTTGGAAAATGGATAGGATATATAGTATTTATTTATATTGTACATTCATTCATTTGTATACAAAGTTGCGTGTAGATTTAATTATTTAGGCAGGTTTGGTGGGGTGAGAATTGAGATGTCGGATTGGGCAAGATACAGCATAATGTGGCATCATTGGACATTAGTGTCGTCTAATGTTGTAATAAGCCCTCTTGAATACGAAGCCCAGGCCTAGCGTTTTAGTAGTAAACTAAGTTCAATTCATATATAAGTAACATAATTTCATTTTTCATGTTTAGTTGAGCCGATACACATAATTTTTATTTGGATTCTTGCATGGGTTTGGATGGGTTTATTGGGAATTTTAATATACTACTCTATTTTTTGTATATTCCTTCATTTTGCTCTCATGCGATTATTCAAATCTTACATATAATACTCAATCTTGGGTTATCGAAATAAAGGAAAAATATAGTAAGTAATACTACTATTCAAACAATGATAAAGTCACGAAATGCTATCAACAGTTATTCTTCGAGACTGACTTTTCAAGACCTTTAAGTGTCGATAGATGATGCAAACAAGCAGATCCGAACCGTTCATCCTAATTGGTCACATATATCAACGGCCACTATTACATTCGATTACTCAGCATTGACTTAAATCATGTTAAGGCAACGACGTCGTATGCCTTAATTTTTTCATATAAATAGCCATATTCTGATATTCATTTTAATTAAAAAATTTAAGTAAAATAAACGCAAAATTCACCTGCATCTTTTCGATAGAAATTTTTAACACTCTTTTGCTCTGTTATTGGAGTGTCTCTCTACATTTTGGCGAGCACTTTTCGTATCTTGATCGCAGCATTCGAGTGCGCATTGCTCGGTTGATCTTGATCGATACGGTTTCCCAGCTGCCGAACTCATTGTAGAAAATGGTGAGTGATTTTGCTTCTGTTGATTAATTTTACGCACGCGGCTGGTTATCAGATCTGGAATTTATTCATTGTTTGGGTCAATTTCGTGTTTCTGACACGCAAGAGAGATTCGGCATTTGCATTGCTTTGAATTTTATGATTTGTTTGGATTGGTTGCGGCTTGTTTGAGATCTGGAGCTGTTGCTATTGTTAGCTAACTCGAGTTTTTTTTTTGCTTGTTTTGGTGTTAAATTGTGTGGTCGTGTGCTGCAGCCGCTCAGACTAGAAATCAAGGTATTCAAGTTTACATTGCTGATTTCATTTTTAGTTCTGTGACTTGTGTCAATGCTGATAATTTGGTGGATTCTATCAGAGGAAACTTGCACAAAGATCAGAAAGAGTAAAGTCTGTGGATCTACATCCAACAGAGCCATGGTATGCAGAGCCCTCACAACCAAGTTTCAAATAAAATTTTGGCCGTTTTGTTTTATTTATTATTAGTTTCTCATTGCTTCTATGATTTGTGGTGCGTCATCAGGATATTGGCGAGCCTGTATTCTGGGACTCTTTGCATCTGGGATTATCAGACCCAGGTATGCTACATGTGCAATTTCTATCCTATGGAAGATTTTTATCATTTTGATCACAAGGACATTTATTAGATGCTTGTGCAATTCTGTGTGCTTTATCTTTTTTATGTTGAAATGGTAGAAGGATTAGCTAGATTATGGTACTGTACTGTCATCTTGTGCTGTAATGCTGTGATGAAATTTCCTCTAATCTTTTATATCAGAAAATAAAAGTCCTTTGTATTGGATTTGTTCTTAGGTTTTAAAGTCTTATTATGATAAGAAACTAGAATTCTTGTTTTAGGAAAAAGATCCTTTTCACAAAGGGACCAGTAGTTCCCTGAAACACGATGTCACCCTAGCCAAACATAAAACTGGAAAATATGTAAGCATCTGAAACAAAATAACCCTTGAATTCTTATGTGCTGAGAGCCACCAAACCAAGCAAGTCCAAACTTCATTCTTTCCCATATCTCCTCGATAAATTCTTCTTGATCCTCAAAGATCTGCCTACTCATTTCCAGCCATGATGATCAATTGGTCTGGAAGAATAAACCCATAATGCTTGAGTAGAAAAAAAAATCTTTGACAGTTTGAGTGAATCTGGCAATAAAACAGTCTATGCCATAGTGTAAGGGAGAAAAAAGCTATGTAGAAAGACATGATTTAGGTCTTCAGACCGATCACTTTGGTGAAATAAGAATATTTAAGATACGTTTTGTAACCCTAATATGTAACTAACTTTCCCAAGGGCCAAGACTAATAAATATAAGAAGACCTGGACATTTCTAGTCACATGAATCTCTTTTAGATTTTGATTGGGGTGAGATTGAGTTGAAAAGGTTTTGTATGAGGACTTTCCAGACAGATCCTTGAATAACCTTGTAACATATTCCTGGTGCTCTAATCTATGAGTGGAACTTTCTTGTAATTTCCTTGTCAAGGAGAGCAATTTTTGCACTTCAAAGTCTTTATGGTCAGAAACGAGTGCAGGTACCAAGAAATAGAAGAGTGAGGGGAACTATATGTCTTACCTTTTCTGATATAATGATCTTCCTTGAAGGATGTTTTTTTGTTACTTGCTCTTACTCTGCTAAATGATGGCATGTGCATAATATAATGTTTGTGTTCATTTGAATAAAGATTTGACATCTTATAAGCTATCTGATGTCATGTTATCTCAAGTTACCCTCTCTGTCTGACATTTTTAGTCTTGAATTTCATTCTAAAGCTTGACTTCTATTGCTGCAGACAATGGTTAAATCTTTTGAGGTTACTGAACAACCAGGTGCATAATTTGAATATTTTGTGATTCTTTCTGATAAAGAAGTGTTTAAATGACTTTTATATTGGTAAGATCTTCTAATACTAATTCTTAAAAAATGCTGCAGTTAGATCTGCTAAGTTTATAGCACGAAAAAGTGGGTGGTTGCTGGCTCTGATGACATGCACATACATGTCTACAATTACAATACGATGGATAAGGTTAAAGTATTTGAGGCCCACACAGATTATATCAGGTGTGTGGCAGTTCATCCCACTCTCCCTTATGTGTTGTCATCCTCAGATGATATGCTCATAAACTCTGGGACTGGGAAAGGGGGTGGTTATGCACTCAATATTTGAGGGTCACTCCCACGTGATGCAAGTGACTTTTAATCCTAAAGATACCAATACTTTTG